>NC_068984.1:137920521-137926528 GCF_001194135.2 Octopus bimaculoides | reverse complement strand
ATATATATATATATATATATTTAATAATAATAATAATAATAATAATAATAATAATAATAATAATAATAATAATAATAATAATAATAATAATAACGATAATAGACTAAAGGCAGTGCTCCAGCATGGCCGCAATCAAATGACTGAAACATGTAAAAGAGTATATATATATATATCAAAAGGATGTGCTATTATGGCAACTGATGAGATGGACATGTCCTTCTCACCTTTGAAACTTTAAGTCGTGGAGCTGCGTTCTGTGTTATTAAAAGTGCATGTAACTAACACTTAATGTATTGAGTACTACTCCCTTTCGTTTATATATGAATCTATGTGTGTTTGTATACCTACATACATGCTTTCACACAAAACTTGTGTGTTGTGGAGTTCAGTACAGTTTCCATTATTCAACTTCTCATATCGAGACGTACGTCATCCCCGAGGAAAAAAACACTTGGCTAATGTGCCACGCAGTAAGATCGAACCTCGAACCATGCGTGGTTGTGGAGCCGTCTCCTTAACCACACGACCATGCCTGCCTCCGCCCACCTAATTAGATGCATTTCCTCTTTCACACTTTCTACCTCATATATAAACAAGACAATCCCAGAATTTTTTTTTCCTATTAATCTAATGAAAAGAAGAAAAGGAAAAATCAAGGTAATTATTTGTTATCTTATAAAGAATCGGTGAATATTCATTAGCAGAACATTTTGTGTTTAGAATATCAATCCTCTTTCTGTATCCAGCAGTTCTCTCTCCGTTTCTCTCTCTCTCTCTCTCATTCTTTCTTCCTCCCTCTCTTTTTTCTTTCTTTCTTTCTTTCCTTCTGCCTTTATCCTTCTCCCCCTTTCTCTTAGTTTCCAATTATCATCTATCGCATTTTCAAACCATTAAACATTCTAATATTGTTGTGAATGTATTCGGTATACATTTAAACATTTGACGAGAAATCTCAAGGGAGTTTTTCCTGAACGAATCTAGTCTTTATTTTCAATGATGTGTTGAGAGAAATATAAATGTTCTATGCTTATGGAATAAAGTTTATAGAGTACTACCTTGAAAATATCAATGAATAGATTTGACAATGTCACTATTGCTATACGGTCTTAATACAAATAGTGTATCTGGAAAAGAAACTGAACTTGAAACTCCTTCCATTTGTCGTTTGCATTTTGTTTGTAATATTATGAGAAGAAAGAATGTTCTACGTTTAGCTTTTTCTTTTTTTCATCAATAAATTGAGGCTGAAAAGCAATTTCTGATTGAAAGAACATACATTGCCGAAAGATTAAATTGGTCAGCAACGATTTTACCTTTCTACATCATATATGTAGGTGGTTTCTGGATAAGGCTTGGGTACTGATTGTGAATATGACATCAGAATTTGTCTAAAATGTCAGGGTTAATCGTTAAACACCAGAGTCGGGAAAAGCGAAATTATACCTCAATTTTTTTTCTTTGCTATTCAGGAAATTACTGATAATAGTTAATTGCTTTAAATTATTCCATTTAAAATTGAAGTAGTTTCTACATAACACTTTAAAGACGAGAGTCGAGTTAATTTCTTACAAAGCCTATACGCTACAATCACTAATTGTTATATTACTGGGAAAGAATCATAGAAGAAGACTACAGGGTAATAAGCTAATAATAAAGGCAGATATCTACGCTGTTGTAAAGCTCAGAGTACAGTATACTGCCAGGAGATGTTTTCTAAATTAACTTCCAAATTAGATAAATTATCTCGTATAGATTCTTAAGACAGAGAAAGTATCATGTGATAATTATTAGCTGAGGAAGGTCGTAAAGTACATAAACTTCTCTAATGAGAGTTTAGTTTGATGACTTGGAAATGTGTTGGTTTCTGTAGCGAGAAGTGACTCGGAGAATGAAAAAGTTATGAAAACATGAAAGAGGTATTGATAAAGCCGAGATACTTTTAATAATTGAATGACATGTGGGAATTTGAAAATTAGATTCTCCTTGGTCAGCAAAGTAGTTTCATTAAACTTCCTTTTATTGCATCATGAATATCCCCGTAGTAAAACTAGAGGTTTGATAAACAAATTCTTAACACTTTAGAGAAGATAGGTCGCTCTTTCAAACATTTATGTGGCATTTATGTGGAAAATATTATGCTTCACGTAAAGAGAAATTAAAGACAGGTATGTTTGATGAGCCAAAGAGAAATTAAAGAAATTTTAGTTATTTATTACATTACTTAAACCTGTTGAGAAAAATATCCATAGAACATTCGAAGAAGTAGTGAAGATAATTTGTTGTGGACAGCAAATATGAAAACTATGGAGATAGGGTTAATAAGTTACTTTTTCACTCTAAAAGCTAAGATTTTCTTTGTAGCCATTTGAACTACTTCATTATCAATTTAGGGGCTTTTAATGAAGAGTTAAAAAGAGCGTTTTCACAAAGGCTCGATGAAATAAGTACCAGTTGAACACTGGGATCGATGTAATCGACCAGTCCCACCCCCAAAATTTCAGGCCTTGTGCCTATAGTAGAAAGTGTAGAGAAGGTGACCCGAACCACCGTGTCGGAGAGCAGTACTGGGCCATGGGTCATTTGGTGTCGGGCCGCACTGAGAAAATGAATCTTTGAATTTTATTTCTATTTTATTGACTATTGCAGTCTGCAAGGCGTTTTGGCATTATATATGTAATATATATTTATTATAGATACAGTATCTACGTATTACATGTGTAATATCTGTATTATATAAGGCGGTGAGCTGGCAGAAGCGTTAGCACCTCGGGCGAAATGCTTAGTGGTATTTCGTCTGTCTTTAAGTTCTGAGTTCAAATTCTGCCGAGGTCGACTTTGCCTTTCATCCTTTCGGAGTCGATAAATTAAGTACCAGTTGCGTACTGGGGTCGATCTAATCGACTGACCCCCTCCCGCCAAAATTTCGGGCCTTGTGGCTAGAGTAGAAAAGAATATTCTGGTTTTCTTTGGCTGTTTCATTATGCATTGATTAATATTTTTCTCCTTGCCTATTTCATTCAGAATTGATATAATACTTTATTCTTTTCTTTTTGTAACTGCTTTTCAGCAGTTTTTCAATGTCGTTTTTATTACAAGGACATTCACCATCTATGACAATTGTTTTTTTTTTTGTTTTTTCTGTTTGATATTACGAGTGCAACTGAGTAATTCAATTGATTTACTATTTCAATGGAGACGTTAAATCCTCTCTATTTCCAATTGCCCTATTGTGGATTGCAGAACGTATTTACTATGGAAGACTATTTCTCTGCATTGAGAGGTCATATGTTTACTCCGGTACAACGGACATATAATCAAAAGGTCACAGGAAAGAATCGCATGACAGATTCGTCAAACCGAGCCAAGCAGCAGGAGACCTAGGGCTAAACCAAGAACGAAATGGCTGGATAATATCCGCAGTTTCAGCTGGTCACGCTTGGGAATCGAACTGGACGGTGTAATGGCAGTTGCTTCCCATAGAGCCATATGGAAGAGGTGCCTGGGGGTTTTACACCCATTGCCCTCCCAGGAACAGTGGGCAGAAAAGATGGATGGATGGATGAACTTTTGGAATAGTTTCTATGTAGAGTTATCAGTAATTTTTTTCATATCTTTTATTTGCAGTTATATTTACATTACCAAGTTTACTCATCTATTTTAGATACTCTCGGGCGTTGCTTTTTGCGGAAGATCTTTGAGGTTTTGATTCTACTGAGAATTATTCTAAAACAGTTATTTGAAATAGAGTAATTTTTTCTGATGCGTTTATTGACAATGGGTTTGTGTTTAAAATCTTCGTGTATTGCTTCAATTTCTTAATATAGATCAGTGGTTCCCAAAGTGGAGGGTACTGCCCCTTTGGGGGAGGTGGAAAGATCCAGGGGCGGGGATTGACGAAAAGTGGAGTGATAATGGGGTGGCCAAAAGGGGGCGATGGATGTAAAAACAACAATATAATAGGTTAAATTTTATTTGTGGAATGCAGTTGTTATGAATTTGCTGTAGAAAGTGGTCTATATTTGTGATGGTGAGTTAGGGGGATGGAGGTGCTAGGAATATGACTCAGGTGCCAAGGGGGCGGCAGCCTGAAAAACTTTGGTAACCACTGATATAGATGGTTAAATTTTCTTTCGCTGTTTATGTTATTTTATATGATTTACAAAAACTTTTAGAAATGTTGATAATTTATTTGGGACAGCGAGATGGCAGACTAGTTAGCATGTCAGACAAAGTGCTTAGCGGCATTTCATTCGGCCTTTTACATCCTGAGTTCAAATTCTGCCCCGAGAGCAAATTTATCTTCGATAAAATAAAATAGAATACCAATTAAGTAATGGTTTCGATGTAACCGACATGCACTCTCCTATCAAAATTGCAAGACTGCAACTGACAGAATTACCGTTCAGCAGAAAAATGTTGTGCTTCGGTAACTTATACGCCGTGGTAAGCAGTTAACGGGCCTTACGAATCCTAGGTCTCAAGAGAAAAAAGGAGACTGGAACTAAGTTTTGCATTTCATCCTTTCGAGACTGATAAATTAAGTACTAGTTGCGTACTGAGATGGGTCTAATTGACTGGCCCTCCTCCCCCAAAATTTGTGCCTAAAGGAGAATAGTTAGCATGCCGAAGAAAGTGCTTAGCGGCATTTCGTCCGTCTTTACGTTCTGAGTTTAAATTCCGCAGAAGTCGATAAATTAAAAATCAGTCGATTTCAGGCCTTGTGCCATTAGTGGAAAGGATTACAACTGTTATGATGCATGAATATTTGCTTTATTCTAATTTTGTGTCAGTATTTGTATATAAATATTACCAAAATGAGCCGTTGATAGTTGCTTTTTTTTTTTTTTTTTTTTTTTTTCGTTAATTCACCATCAACGTATGTTTGTTTGATTAATGAATGTAAGAATTTAATAGCACGTATTGAATTCTCAAGAGGAAAAATGAAAAAAAAAAAAACTAATAGAAGAATCCAAATGAAGTATGAATCTACGATAAATTAATAGGAAACAAAATGCGAAGAAGTAACGTTGGCAACTCAAAACCAACAGAACAAATATAATATATGCTAAGGAAATATAATCTCACTATTGTATTACCCAACGTCATACATTACTCAGATTGAAGATACAGGATCTTGGGTAATAGACTTGAATCATAGTCAATATTGATTTTCTCTGAAGCAATTTGTACTTAAGGAAACAAAATAGAACGGTATAGCTACTTTATTATATATAGGTGTGCTTTGTAGAAGCGGAAATACTATTTACATTTGACTATTTTCCTGTCATTTTTGTAAACTCCCTCTTAATTATCTGTTATTTTTTTTTTTTTCGGTAACTACTCTTTAGGGACGATAAAATATATCTTGTATTAACATCCGCTTGCAATAATATGACATCTCATGTAGATGTACACATATTAATTAGCGAAAGATAAATGTATTCTGAAAGTACAACTGAATCATTATCTCTCCATCTTTTCAAAACGAAATATTAATTTGCCAAAATGTTCAATGATCTGCATCAGCATGTTATAAGATTATTATCATTATTATCATTATTATTATTATTATTATTATTATTATTATTATTATTATTATTATTATTATTATTATTATTAAGGTCTCGAGCTGGCAGAATCGTTAGTATGCCGGGCGAAATGCTTAGCAGTATTATGTCTGCTGCTACTTTCTGCGTTCAAATTTCACCGAGGTTGACTTTGGTTTTCATCTATTAAGGATCGATAAATTTAGTACCAGTGAAACACTGACGTCGATATAATCGACTAGTCCCCTCCCACCAAATTTCAGGCCTTGTGCCGCCAGTAGAAAGGATTATTGTTGTTATTATTGAGTGAGAGAGCAGTGCATGCCATCAAAGTGACGCCGAGGTAAAATATACGAAATCCAGTATACCCATCATGACTACACGTCTAATAAGAATATACTAGGCACATGCATCACAATCATATGTGCGTGATATGGTGATGTCATATCAAGATAAACAGT
>NC_068984.1:137919687-137920511 GCF_001194135.2 Octopus bimaculoides | reverse complement strand
TAAAATATACGAAATCCAGTATACCCATCATGACTACACGTCTAATAAGAGTATACTAGGCACATGCATCACAATCATATGTGCATGATATGGTGATGTCATATCAAGATAAACAGTCCATGACCTTGCAGGTGGGGCCTAGTTAAAATTTTCTTCAGGTCGAGTAGCCCATCCCGCTCAAAAGGTGCCTCAATAAGAGTTGTTTGAGGATGTTGAACGAAACACTCATGTTTCCAAAGGTGAATTATTCAAACCCCAAAGAATTCCTCTCAACACATGGCTATGATGCTCCCCCACTACTTCTGCTTGTGATCAGAGATGCACGTCTCGTCAACCATTAAGGGACATGCTCAACTAGTTAAGGTCAAACAACTGAAAAGAAAATCTGTGGTATTACGTGACATTGTGATCACGTGACCGACGAGATTATCAGATGTTGTTACACATCGTTGGTCACAATGCGCTCTGCATCATTTTAACCTACGAATGACGCTAGGCAAGCAGGCCAATATTCTCCGTTGATTGAAAGGGGGACTGGAGCAGCGTGAATTTGAGTAAAATTATATTTATGTGTCCAACTGATTAAAAAATTCTACTTATCTATGCAGCTGAGGATAGCGCTGCATTTAAACTGACGTAATGATTGCATTGTTCAATTAAATGGAGCCACTTGAAACGGTTGTACAGCATCACCTCTGGATATCCTGTTGCTTATTTTGATTTTATTCACCTTACTTTGAATTGTACGGATAATACCGCACCGACTTGGTGCTTCAACTTAAGTACCTAATTCAACTGAATCTCAATTATATATATATATATAT
>NC_068984.1:137916145-137919349 GCF_001194135.2 Octopus bimaculoides | reverse complement strand
TCTCAGTATGTTGGAGAAGCAGGTTTCTGCTAATCCCTATATATTTATGATTATATATATATATATGTATGTATGTATGTATATATAAATTTGTATAGGAGAAATAAGAAAACAATTTATATTACAGTTCCTATGCACGTTTCACAATTATGAATGTTAGTATGTTTGGAATAGGTGTTCCAAATACGTTTAGGTACTTAACACCAAAGGAACACCAGGGAACACCTTATTGCATTAAGGTACGGGTAACTATACATACGTATGTATGTATGTATGTATGTATGTATGTGTGTATGTATGTATGTATGTATGTATGTATGCATGTATGTATGTATATATGCATGCACGAATGTGTATGTATGTATGTATATGTGTATCTATGTATGTGTGTATGTATGCATGTGTGTATGTATGTATATGTGTGTCTATGTATGTATGTATGTATGTATTATGTATGTCTGTATGTATTATGTATGTATGTATGTATGTATGTATGTGTACGTATTCTTCATATTACGAACACTTACACATTTTTACATCGATTTATATCTGCGTACATGCATGTGCGTGGGATGTGTAAGTTCAAATGTTACATGTTATTTTGCTTTTTTTTTCTACATAATCTAGAAAAATCTTGTTTAATACTTATTTCTGGATTTCTAAAATTTGCTATTAACCTGAAAAACATTGATGCTGCTCACGGCTTTTAGAATAATTGTCATTTTTTTAAAACACATTTTAATTAAACTATTAGCATATATTATCTTTTTATCCTTCTTGTGCAATATTCTATGCCCATATACTTGATAATGGTGTTTGTTTTATAGCCAGCTTTGACGTTTGGAGCTATCAGAAACATGTACATACTCGTTGAAATGATATAACAGTTTTAAAACAGCTTCCAAATCATTCTGGATTTGACAGAATTGTTTTAATAAATGGTATTAGATTATAAAATAAATTGAGTTACTATTGTGTCGTGAATTTCTTTTTAAACAAGATTTGTATTATTGGTTTCAGAGATTGAAGCATTTAGTTTTCGAAAATAAAGAATTCTTTTCAATGGGTTAAAATATAAATGAAACTATATCATTTGCCAATAAACTATCCCTTAAAATGATTGCTCATGCTTTTTCAACAACAATCTTGTTATCACAGCTCGTATAACATTTATTTCCATCAACATTAAAAGGACAAAAACTCGATTCATCTGATACATTTTTTATCTAGTATCTATTTTCTATTGAGTTTTGTGATTGAAATATTTTTAAAGGCTATACTTCTAAAATAAGATAGTTGTGACTGAAAGCAACAACTAAAGCTAGTTTTCTTTGTTCTGATTAAGGATAATTTCTTTTCCTTGCACCATACTATTTTCACAATTGTTACAGATACTCCAGACCACTATCGATTATCTGGGTTTTTTTATTTTATGAAAATCCCTATTTGAAACGTTTATATGTAACACTTTATACATGTGTGATATTTGTATTTTCAATTATTAGAATTTTGCCCCCAATGAATTCCAGATGTATTCAACAGTTAGTAAACCAGTAAACCTCTCACAGAAACATCTTTGAATGGATATCTCTTGAAAAGTTCTCATATCCGACCTACAAATTTTTATAAATCAAGTATTTTGAACTGAAGCATGTTTTTAAAATAGTATACATTTAACTGCCTGCATCGTATATGGGAAATTCATATTTACTTTAACATACTTAGGTCTGTCGTGGGCCCTTAGGAAGCAAAAGACCAGAGCTTAAACAGTTTTCCATGACGTAGAAGTGACTGAGATTAGAACACTCTCTCCTAAACGAGATTCCGATCCATCGCAGAGTTAACATCCCAGCCATTGTTGGAACTCATTTACTGCCAAGTCGACTGGAACAATGTGGAATGAAGTACTTTGCTCAAGAACACAACTTGCCGCCTTGTAGGTCCGGGTATATAGTAGAAGGCACTTGCCCAAAGTGCCACGGTGTGGGACTGAACTTGAGACCATATATTGTTGCAAATCGATCTTCTTAGCCAAACAGCCATGCTTGCACCTGCTACCATAGATATTGCTTAGAAAAATTCTTTTCTAAAGAAATGGAGATAATTACAATCGAGGAATCTTCTTTGGAAAAGTTAAACAATTTACTGTGCTTAATTATCACCGATATTAATATTTTGTTAACAATCGGGCACAGCAAATAGGGCTCAGGTGTTTTGCATATTTTAAAAACTTAATTGAAGAAATGTCTAGAATTATTGCTAAAATGCATGCCAAATTATATGCAGAAATAAGTATTTGGAATTCCTGAATTTACTCTAATTAAATTTAGCGTTAATTAAATTGTTGAAATTTAGTTAAATGTTATAAATTTAATGGATATTGGAAAGATGAGTTTTCACATCTCTCCAATATTGCTGAATAATAAGATCGCTAAATGATATAATTCCCCACAATATTATTTGTCGTATTGATCATAGATTACTGGAAGCTTCAAACGTTTTTCTATTATAATATTAAAGTTCGTCAAATCTAATATGCTTTTTAAATTGGTTTAGATATTATTATAAAATTAAAAAACAAAGTTAGGTATGTTAACGATCTTAAGTCACGTGTTAAATACATAAACGCAGCGGAGTGTTTCTTTGAAGATGTGAACTACTAAAATAGTAAACATCATAGAATACACACATAGAGACATTCATGTAGACATTTGCATGAGTACACAAACATATACTCTCGTAATTCTTTCTACTTTCTACAATTGGCATGTGGGCTGAAATTTCGGAGGAGGGATAAAATCGATTAGATCGGCCCCTGTGCTCAAATGTCGCTTATTATATCGACCCCGAAAGGATGAATGACAATGCCGACCTCGGCGGAAATTGAATTCAAAACGTAAAACCGGAGGAAATATCGCTGAACCTTTTTCCAACTCTGCATTTAATGACATTTTTTTTTTTTTACTATAGGCCTAAAATTTTGTGATATAGGGTCACATCTATCCCAAAGCTCAAATGGTACTTATGTTATCGATCGCGAAGGCTGAAAGGCCAAGTTAACATCGCTGGAATTTGAACGTAGAAAAATACGTCTACACATTTTATCCGGTGTGTTAACGATTCTGCAACCTCCTCGCCTTATATATGTATATATATAGATATGTGTGTGTGTGTGTGTGTGTGTGTGTGTGTGTGTGTGTGTGT
>NC_068984.1:137913793-137915565 GCF_001194135.2 Octopus bimaculoides | reverse complement strand
TATTGCATTGGTGCATAATTATTGCGGCTTTTTTTTTTTTCAACAAACTATTCAACAAAAACAATAACAATATTTTTAACAAAAACATCTTTAAATGACGGTCAGACCGTCTGCCAAGCAAATAGGAAGCAGTAATTAAATTAGATGGTAGATATGCTGCGGAATAATCATTAAAGATGTTTTTGTTACATGTTGTTATTGTTTTTATTGAATAAAATTTGTTGAAAAAAAGCCGCAATAATTATGAACCAGCCCAATATATATATATATATATAGATACATACATACATACATCTCCATAATAATATTCATATAAACGCACGTAAGCATTCGCATACTAATTACACACATACCCTCCAGTGTATTTTTATATGTATGTCGTCGATGGGGGGTCGTAGTCGAGAATAAAGCTACTTGCTAGGCTTCATTAATAACAATGTGATACTCGTACGTTCGGAAAGGAACTAATTCTGCAGTTTTTCTATCAATTTTCCCCCAAAATATAAAACATGTGTACCGGATCCATCAGAAATTCATGTCTACTTATATTATGAAAATTAATTTGCGCGTGTGCGTGTGTTTCTGTTTTGCTTTGTTTTTTTCTGTTAGGCTTTATTCTTAAATTTTAATTGAATATTTGAACTGCAATCCCTACTTATATCTTTTTGTAACCAAGTGTAAGATTGGAGTAACGTGTTATGAAGAAATCAGATGATTTACTTCGGTAATTCTTTTCCAAAAATAATACATTTATTTATTCAGTTCTCTGTGTGAAGGAAACGAGTTCTGTCTTTCATTGCATATCTATTTCCATAACCCATTTTGTCGTAGTCAGTCGGTCACATGCGCACACGAGTGCACATAGAACGGTTATTACTGAAAAGGGAGGCACCCAGTTGTGCTTTGATCACTTCTTTAATCAATGAAAACGCCTGCCACCCGACTCATACCTTGCGCAACATATTCAGTGTCTGTCTCAATGTGTATAACTTCACCTCCTCAATTTCGTTATTTTCCGGCGCTATTCGGTCTTGCGTTACATTTTAGGATTTCAGGTATTTTATTTTTATGCAGTTTACGCTCTGAATTCAAATGCCACCGAGGTCGAATTTACCTTTCATTCTTCGGAGTCGAAATTAGTATCAATTTGACACTAGGATCGATGTAATCGATTATCCCTCCTCTCGAAAATCGCTGGCTTTGTACCTAAATTAGAATGACTGTATTTCAAATAAATATGGAAAATGTGTTTATAAATAAGGCTAAGTATATTTTCTTAAACTTACTTTAATTTGTTCCAAGTCACCATAGAAACACAGCAGATGTTAATATGCTATTAAAGACTGTAACGGTGAGTTCTGCATCAGTTGCGACGATAAACAGCCTGTTGGAATTCCTGCTCGTCAAACTAATTTATAAAAATGCTGTGTATTTCACAGATATCTCACAATTACCCGGTCTAATCAGCACTACCTTTGAATTACAGGTAAAATCCAAAGTCATTCAAAGAGAGCGAGAAGAACTGGCCCTCAATATTAAACTGGCATTTCATTTATCGACTCCGATATAATGAAAGATACTATTGACTTGAGCAAGATTTGATCTTAGAGCTTAGAGAAAGAGAACGAATATTGCATGACATTCTTTCCGACGCTCAAAGGACTGTCAAATGATCGCATTTCTGTAATAAATGTATATAACTTTAATTTAATTACCAACATATACATATACGTGTGTGTGCATGTGTTTATATATATATATATATATATATA
>NC_068984.1:137912734-137913545 GCF_001194135.2 Octopus bimaculoides | reverse complement strand
ATACACATATATACACACACACACATATATATATATATGTATGTACGCACGTATGTAATGTATATATGCATCAAATCGACTGGCTACTGAGTGTATATTAACTATATACCAGTAGCCTTTAAAAGCTGTCGAAACCAATTTTGCTAAAATAATTATTTGTAGAGATATTTTTACTTTTCAATTTAACTCAAAATCTAAGTCTTCAAGTACAAACTGGAAAAAAAGAATATATATATATATATATATATATATCGTAAAAGAAAAACAAATATGGAAATAAATAAGATCGGCAAATCTAAAATACTATTTTATGTTTTAGTAAACTGTACTAAAATAGAGTTCAATTAATTATGGACATAATGTGCATTTTTCACAAATATATAGTTATCCTTAGCCAACCATATTGCTGGTGGCAACCGTATTTCCTGGCTGCTGAAGCAGTAGGAATTACAACGAAAAAAATATTTCATATAGCATAGTTTCACTGGTAATAACATTATATTCACATAACAGCAATAATGAAAATTCTATTTTTAAGTATGTCGTCTTGCTGTGTTACTAATGATCTGAATAATTTGTCAATTTCTAGTCATCATAAATATAGTAAATTACTTTTTTCTTTTCTTTTTTTTTTCTTTTTAATATTGATAATTGCTGGAGAGAAATAAAGGGTGCGGGAAGAAAATGAATCAAATTCTTTTTGGGATCTCTCGAAAATTATTAAAAAAATTATATCAAATGAGAATAGCGTTTGTTAACAAATATATTAATCATCAAATCAGAATGACACTAGTTAGCTTCTTTCATTTGA
>NC_068984.1:137908938-137911831 GCF_001194135.2 Octopus bimaculoides | reverse complement strand
ATATATATATATATATATATATATATATATATATGCATGCATGCATACACGCATACATACATACATACATACATACATACATGTCTACTCCTTATGCAGAGTTTGACCACCCCCTGTGCCTACACCTTAGAACCATTATGGCATCTGATGTGGCTTTCTAAACCAGACAATGTTTTGAAAAGACACCCACGTAGATTACATATCCGGTTTGGACCACCAAGAACTGCAGACAAGTTCTGATCTTTGTGTATCATAAATGTCTTTTGAGGCCTCCGTTATATTTGTAAACCTTCATTGCATTCAAACGTGTGCACAGACACATAGACATACATACATACATATGTAATTAATCAAAAAAGAAATTTTTAACGGCGAAAAACTCAAGAAAAAACAACAACGCGAGG
The DNA here is from genome assembly GCF_001194135.2 of Octopus bimaculoides. Classification (NCBI taxonomy): domain Eukaryota; kingdom Metazoa; phylum Mollusca; class Cephalopoda; order Octopoda; family Octopodidae; genus Octopus; species Octopus bimaculoides. The sequence continues at coordinate 137,911,427 of NC_068984.1, read as the reverse complement.
ACGTGGTACCTGCAGGAAAGGAAAGAAAGGGTGTTTTACGTTTCGAGCAAAGCTCTTCTTCAGAAAGAGGAGGCAGAGGAAAATCTAAAAGAAAAGGAAGACGGAGGAGAAAAATCGCCAACAATCCACATGTAGCTTCATATTTTATTTCTCTTCATGTTCCATCCGGTTGGTGATCTTGATATTTCACCTCATCCTGGCATCCGCACAACTTATACAAGCTCAGTCCGTCTGTAGCAAACAAAGAAGGCCATCGAATTTCTTTTTTTTTTCTTTTGCATTCATCGGCTTCCTTTCCTTTCAGTTATCTTTTGACACCAAATGTACAATGCTTTGTCTTCTTATATCATGTCCAATGATCTTAGCCTGCTGCAATTTTTTGTTGTCACCATTTCTGGTGATCGTGCCTCATCTATGGACTGCCAATGTTTGTCATTATACCTGTATAGGAGACATTCATCAATTGTCTAAGGAACTAAATCTCTGCAGCATTGATAATGTTTTGCCCTTCGCTGTTCATACAGGCCATGTGTATTGCGTATATTCATACTTATTCAGTTGGGTTGAATGTCGTTCCACTAGCAAGTAACAGTCTGATTTAGATTTGTGATTCTTTCACCTTTTATCTGTTTTTTTTTTGTTTCAGCCATTGGCCTGCGTCATGCTGGAACGCTGCCTCGAAGGGTTTTGTCGAAGAACTCGACTCCAGGACATAGACTAGTAGTTATTCTATCCGTCACTTTTGTCGAAGCACTAAGTTTCGGGGACGTAAACAGACCAAAGCCGATTGTCATACGATGTTGGTGAACAAAAACAAGCACAAACACCCCTCCCCTACATATATATATATATATACAACGGACTCCTTTCTGTTTCCGTTACCAAATCCACTTACAAGGCTTTGGTAGGCCCTAGGCTATAGTAGGCGGGCTTTCCTACGTGCCACGCAAACTTTTTCCCATACAATCACAACTGCGCCAATATTTACAATCTTTATAGCTAATGACAAATATTTTCAGAAATCGTTGGTGCTGCGAACATTCATATTGTGAGTGGCTACGAGTCTGTCATCTCTGGAAAGTCATATGTTAATGCAAATGGATTTTGTTCTCTTTTACAGTATCTTCATTACGTGTAATCAAACCAGTTTTGAAATTTCTGCTCCACTATAGAGACCTTTGGGGACATTGAAATTTTGTCTTCGGATTTCTTGACCGAGACAGAATTTCCAGAAAATTAAAACGGCTTTAGTCAATCCTGTCTGTCAATAGCTTCAACACCAAGCTGAAATACGTTTAATAATTTACAACAAATAACATCAATCGTAGAAATACTGAAAGTATCAGGTTTAAACAACCCCATAAATAATTTGTATTTTCAAATGAAGCCAGTTTTATTAATCGTTAACCAAAAATCTAAAAGCAACCAAATTGAAATGTATTTCTACAGACACGAATAAGAAATTTCAAAATGGGAAAAAGTCGCGCTATACATTAAAGACTGCAGATGAGACTATGTCATGTGTTCATACAAATAAGCCTAAAATCCAGCTTTTATGCACCTACATGTATCAATGTATATCGAATTGTAAATTGACTGAACGGACGAACATAGCTGGGTAGTTAACTTATGAACTTAGTACGTAAAATAAAACTGAAATATCAGCTCTACAACAGGGTTAAATACGTTCACTATCCATTATTCTGAAAAAGTATATTTGAATATTACGAGACACAAGGGACATTAGGGAACTGACAGAGAAAACTTTATCACCAAGTAAAAATCGTAACTAATTATTAAATTTTCATTATTGTAAACTATTATCATTTTTCTAAATTCATTATTTTAACTGTTTTGCTAATTATTATTTATTTTACCAATTAAGTTTGCTAATTATGTTCGTATTTATTTCTTTCTACAAATTTCTGCTAATTATACAGATTGCTACTAATTTCGCTTATTTTTTATGCTGATTGTATTTCTTGCAAATTTCTACTACTCTTGCTAATTTTGACTACCTACAAATCTCTGACACCAAACCAAATTTGGATCAGTTCGGCTGGAAGATACTAGCCATTACCTATAAAATAGTGAAACTTGAATACCATCTTGTACAAAAGAAACTTCATAGTTTTACATCAAGTGCTGTATGTGCATAAATACGAAAAATGAGTAAGAGCAGATATATAGATAGAGAGAGAGAGAGAGAGAGAGAGAGAGAGAGAGAGAGAGAGAGAGAGAGAGAGAGAGAGAGAGAGAGAGAGAGAGAGAGAGAGAGAGAGAGAGAGATAGGTAGGTAGGTAGATAGGTAGGTAGGTAGGTATTGAGGTAGATAGATAGATAGATAGATAGATAGATAGATAGACAGACATACATACATACAGACAGACAGACAGACAGACAGATAGACAGATAGACAGATAGATAGATAGATAGATAGATAGATAGATAGATAGATAGATACAGACAGACAGACAGACAGACAGACA
>NC_068984.1:137907051-137908696 GCF_001194135.2 Octopus bimaculoides | reverse complement strand
TGGAGAGAAAAGCCTACGGAAAAGACCACGGTCACCTCAGGCTTTTTTTTTAAAGGTACATGAAAGTAAGTACCTTCTCTCTTTTTGTCTCTTTTTGTTACAAGTCTATGCTTAAAATGGTGTCGTCTTTCATTCTTACCATTCTTGCCACATTTACCCATTTTTTATTGAAACTTTCATTCGACAACACTTTCCTCTCTGTCCTCATCCTCCTTTTCAAGTGGTACTTGAAAAAGTTGACGAGGGACTGACCAGAGAGGAAAGTGTTTGTTTGTAGACCTTTCAAAGATAGATAGATAGATAGATAGATAGATAGATAGATAGATAGATAGATAGATAGATAGATAGATCGTATTTTTTTGTGAAAAGTGTAGGTATATTGATATTTATACACTACAGTATTATAAATCCATTTCAACCGATTTGACCAATCGGTTTCGCTCACAAGTTAGAGAACACAAAGCCAGCTCTCATCAGAAGAGCTTGTATGAAAATCAAGAAGTCAGCTCTCTGCTAATGGAAGTCAGGAAGTGACACATTCGGTGTGTGAGTGTTGTGCACCTAGTATAAAGAAATATTAGCAGGTAGGCCTACAGGTGTAGGATTTTCATGCAGAAGCAATACCACATGTCCATTTAACAACCAGAACAGCACAGAGACTATTGTATATGAGGTAGATGTAATTTCACAGAACCCTAGCGATTGAATGAATGTGTGGAAATATGTGTGCATCACGGAAGTTCCCTTCAAGGCCAGATTTAACGACAACACGTCCAGATGATCTCACCTCACAGCCCTAGCTAGGCATATATGGTCATTGAAAGAAAGTGCGATGGATTGCGACATCAAGTGGAGAATACTGGAGCGGTGCAAGCCTTATTTCAATAAAAGTCAGAGATGCAGGGTACAAGCTGTGCTTGAAGGAGAGAAGAACTATGCTAAAGAACTTTCTTCACCTAAACACCTATCTAAACTGTAATAGCGAGATTTTCCGGTCATACTCACATGGAAGGAAGTGTGTTCTTGGACTACATAATTATTATGAATATTAGAACTTACACTATTGAACAGAACGATATATATAATAGGCAATTCTTCAAAAATCTTGCACATGTTAAAAATGATACAGTCTTTACGTTCTGAGTTCAAACTCCGCCGAGGTGGACTTCGCTTCTCATCCTTTCGGGATCGATATGTACCACTGAGATCGATTGATGTAATCGATTTACCGCCTTCTCCGGAAATGATGTTCTTCTGCCAAACATTTGAAGCCAATATTGGCACAGCAGTAATAATTTTTCTACATTTATAAAGAATCTGTCTATAACAACTGTCATGTATTTAAAAAATATACTTGAAGCATTCATAATAACAAGAGCAGACATATTTTTACTTACACTGATTTGATAACATTGCTTTCTTGTTAAGATTAAATTAGTTACATCAATACATTGTTACTATTAGCAATAAATTCAAAGTTACATATATAACATTCAGCTATTGTTCACAATGAGGAGACTCCTATAGAGGATACTTTCCATATTCAGCTCTTAAACATGGAGAATTTACCTGTAGCTCATAACTACTGTTATCAATAACATGAATACAATTATATATATATATATATATATATATATATATATAT
>NC_068984.1:137903836-137904785 GCF_001194135.2 Octopus bimaculoides | reverse complement strand
ATATATATATATATATATAATGCATATTATATATTTATGTATAAATATTTTGTATAAATGCTTCCAATATTCTTAATTTTAATACTTAACCCGTTCTTATCACTATGTTATTTTATTTTCACAAAATTCAATGCAATATATCATTTCATTATCTTAAAACACACCGATATACCTCTACATGTACATATGTCCATCAATTATATTAGAAAGTGAAACTTTGAACTCATTTTTGTAAAATTCTCGACATATCCAGTTTTAAATCGATAGCTTTTACAATCTTCTGAATCTCAAATTTAAACATAATGCTTTACCCTAACATTAATCACTTTCATATCAATTTAATGTGTCAGTTTCGAACCAACATGATGTATATCGTGGAATACAACAAATAAAATCTACAGTCCTATCTAATGTTCCTCACCTTACTGTACTGTTATATAATAATTTAATTTGAAATTGTGCTACTGAAAGCCAAACAAATATTATTCATCCGATTTTTGATTTAATATTACTGTATCCTACATATATTCCTTATCATAGTTTTACTTTTCGTTATAATATCTTTTTATTGTATTATATTATCTTAATAATCCAATATTTGATTTTATCTTATATTATACATCTCCTTAATATATATATGTGTGTGTGTGCATGTATGAATGTATATATATATATATATATATATATATATATATATATATACTCTTACTCTTTTACTCTTTTACTTGTTTCAGTCATTTGACTGTGGTCATGCTGGAGCACCACCTTTAGCCGAGAAAATCGACCCCAGGACTTATTCTTTGTAAGCCTAGTACTTATTCTTTCGGTCTCTTTTTGCCGAACCGCTAAGTTACGGAGACCTAAACACACCAGCATCGGTGTCAAGCGATGGTGGGGGACAAACACAGACACACAAACACACATACATATATATATACATATATACGAC
>NC_068984.1:137900073-137903276 GCF_001194135.2 Octopus bimaculoides | reverse complement strand
TATATATATATATATATTTCAAGGTTTTAAATTTTTATATTTAAAAGAGATAGAGACTTCGAACTAGACAGATCCATATTCTATTTATTTACCATCCTATGTTAACATTTCTGTGCCCAAACCTATCCAGCGACTGATCCATTGGATGTCTGACGTTTAGCACTTCCTCAGGAATGGTTTACATCAGAACAAATTACGAAAAAACACACAAATAACGATCATGACATAACCAAAAAAATATGAATAAAAAAATTTGGCAGGTAATAGGTTAATGTTAGCATAGAGGAATATCCAACCGTCAATTGGTATTCATTACATAGGAGTATACTAGAGTAAGGTAAAAATGAATGGCCTTGCTCAAGGGTTGATGATGCAATCTGATGATTGTTAAGGGTACTCATGGGAACATTCTTAAACACTACACTCTACGCCTTCACATATTGATGATATTCGCTTTTACTTATCTCTTCTTATATATTTGTCATTCAGTGTAACAATTCCTTATCGTTGTTCCTTGGTTTCTGTGTTTACAGGATCCCGCCATACATTGCTACATCAATATTTGAAATAGAGAAATACGGAGAACTTTTATTCATTTGCAAATGATTTAAGAATGTTACTATTCATTGTATTTGGTCAGATACTGTATAACGTAAGCCGTAATACAACCCTGCGTTTATCTATTATTCTCTTTACGAACTCCCGTGACCGTGTCTTGTCATGTATAAACTGACAATGCCTCAGGAACGTCCCCTCATGTTTCATTTATAAAGTTAATATGCCATCGTAAAATCAACGAGAATTCGACTCAGTACACATGACTAAATAACTGATATTATTACAAACTTTCAACAACTGGAAACTCTAACATTTGCTTTCCATATAGGAAGCGAGACATATTTCACTTATTTAATATAATAGTTTTCCGAGGCTGCGCATCCTCGTATTTATTATTTTAATGTATCATATTTCTGTCTGATTTCTCTGAATTCTATATTCTTATGTAGCATGATTAATTTTTTCAAACATTACAAACAAGTCGACAAGGCAATTATACACAGAAGTAAAATAAAATTGAAATTACAATGCAGCTATCGAGTAAGAGACTCGTTGAAAAGATTATTATTATTATTATTATTATTATGAAGCATTATGTTAAATAGGAAACTTATACCGTTTTAAAACGATCTATTGTCAGAGATGACGCCACATAATACTTACTTTCTCTGTAATGAAAATGTAAATGTCTTCGGTCGCTCCCCAAGTTCCTCTTAAGAACATGTGTGGAGCTTCAGTTTCATAGCATTAAGCAAGTGAAAAATAGGTTTCCTTCGGGATATGTTACCTTATTTCCGTGAAAGGAAACATAAACCAATAATTTAGTCAAGTATATGAAGAAACACCTGAATTAGATATTTAATCAAGACTTAAGAGATACATGACCAAAATATTTAAAATGCATAAGATTGGATTCATTCTTGCGCTGTAAGTTGAATTTTGATGTTTCTTGCAGAGCCTTCTCCCGAATTGCCTGTTCGAAACATTAGAATCCACGTTTACCCAAAGCACACGATTCTTATTCATTTATATAACTGAACACATTTTCTTTACTTGTTAACGGAGAACATCACTAATTTTCATTTTACAATACCATCCGGGAAAGATATCCAGTTGTATGAAGGATACTCTTAGATATTTTTCACGGAAACTGAAACACTTTAAAGAGGTTATTTTTGCATATTAAATAATAAAATGAATGGCAAATATTGCCAAATCTCATTCCTTTTATCTTTTACTTGTTTCAGTCATTAGACTGCAGTCATGCCGGGGCACCGCCTTGAAGAAGTTTTAAACGAATGTATCGACACCAGTAGTTATCTGTTTTTATTAACGCCTGATACTTCTTCTATTGGTCTCTTTTGCCGAAACGCTAAGTTAGGGGGGTGTAAACACATCAACACCGACTGTCACGCAGGGTAGGGGGACAAACACAGACAAAGACACACATGCACATAGGCATACACACACACACACACACACACACATATATAGATATATATATGTGTGTGTGTGTGTGTGTGTGTGTGTGTGTGTGTGTGTGTGTATTCTATTATTCATTAATATATTTCAGTCATTTGACTGCGGCCATGCTGGAGCACCGCCTTTCGTCGAACAAATGGAGCACAGGGTTTATTCTTTGTAAGTCTAGTACTTACTCTTTCGGTATCTTTTGCTGAACCGTAAGTTACTAGGGCATAAACACACTAACATCAGTTGTCAATCGATGGTGGGAAGACAAGCACAAATAAATATATATATACAACGGGCTTCTTTCAGTTTCCGTCTACCAAATCCACTCACAAGGCCTTGGTCGACCCGAGGCTACAGTAGAAGATACTTGCTCAAGGTGCCGCGCAGTGGGACTGAACCCGAAATCATGTAGTTGATAAACAAGCTTCTTACCATACAGCCACTCCTGCGCCTATGTATGTATGTATGTATGTATGTATGTATATTTTACTTAACTTCTACCATCTCTAGCAGACGAGGTGTCCAGCAGCGAAGAGTGGCAGAAATAGCCCGAAACCAGGACTGGTCTACTGGAAAGTGATAGGGATTCGCTCCCCTGCTCGCAATTTATCGCATGCAGCTCTGCATCGTTAACCAGCTTGAAGAGATGACTTCCTAGGATTAAAAAAATCACAGTAGAGTCCGCTCGAACGGACAGCCATGTTGACGTATCTACGACTATTACTTGTCAGTACAACTACTGCGTTGATCTCTTAGAGAGATTTTAGAACTAACAATTTTGCTTGTTGCAAAATCAGTGATTGTGTGTTCGCTTGAAATATATTTATGTATATAATTGAATTGAACCAGTTTCAGCTCACATGCTGTAGCTGGGGTACCGCCATTCTGAGTTCGATTCCAGGTAGTGACCTGAATAATAATAATAATAATAATAATAATAATAATAATAATAATAATAATAATAATAATAATAACAAGAGGATCCGCCGGTATGAGAAACGCCAACGTTTCTTTGAACAAAACAAACAGTTCAAATCCAACCCCAAAAAACTCTACCAAGAACTGGGTAAAAATAAAATAGACATTACTTCAGCACCAACAGCAGAAGAACTAGAGAAATTCTGGAAACAAATATGGTCGGTGAAGCAACAACCCCAAAAAAGGACCATTAA
>NC_068984.1:137891344-137897199 GCF_001194135.2 Octopus bimaculoides | reverse complement strand
GCCCTAGCCTCTGGGTCATTGCGCCGCCACAATAATAATAATAATAATAATAATAATAATAATAATAATAATAATAATAATAATAATAACAATAATAATAATATCGAAAAATACCTTAGGAATGAGAACCCAGGTTCGAAATTTCCCGAAGAGACCTGATGAAGGCTGGAGGATATATCAGCCGAAACGTTGTGTTAACAACAAACAAGTTGAGGACAAATATCCGTCAAATGTAAATAATGTAAATAATGTTTTTCTCAGTTGTTATATTTGATGGCGTATGGGAAAACACGACATCGGACATGTTTTCCCATACGCCATTAAATATATTTTTGACATGAGTCATAGACTTGCAGATATACAGACACAAAATCTGGAACGAAGTACGAATAGGAAGATAAAAACTTATCTAACAATGAGTACAGAAAAGGCCCTTTTTTTAAACATGTATATCTAATAATGCATATAATATGAGAAATGGATTAAACAATCCAGTCAAATATCAATGAAGCACTCAGTGTTAAACAAATTTGAATAATTACATCCAACAGTCAAACAACAATAAATGCAAGTAGAAGGCGGCGAGCTAGCAGATTTGTTAGCAACGCCGGGTAAAGTGCTCAACGGTATTTCGTCCGTCTTCACGTTGAGTTCAAATTCCGCCGAGGTCGGCTTTGCCTTTCATCCTTTCAGGCTCGATAAAATGAGCTGAACACTAGGGTCTATATAATAGACTTAGCCCTGCCCCAAAGCCACTGGCCAAAATTTGAAACCAATAAATGCAAGTGGAATAAATTTTCCAAGGTAACTCCTCAGGTATAACAAGTAGATTTAAATATCATTTAGAAGAATTTCAAGAAATTCAGAGTATAAGGCAACAAAAATACGAATGGATAAAATCAAATCTTTAATTGGTGATTCCACCATATGATACTGACGATCGTTTCTGTAGTGTCAAGATATTTAGATACAGAAAATAACAGTCAAATTAATATATCCGAATATACACGTTAACACAGCCTTATCAACGCAATCCAAAAGTGATTGAATTCAAAGTGAACTAAGAAAATATCTCTTGTAGATGAACGCGTAAAAAAAAAAACGGCATATATATGAGAACAGAGTACATATGCTTTTAGAAAACTTTGCTTTAAAATCTGGTAATTATTTACAAACTATAAATAGATTATCGAAATATATTATAACTGAATAATAATTTTAATGCACATTCTTAATACTGATGTTGAGCTGAGTGCTGAGTATGCACTAAGCCAAAATACGAATAAGTAATTATCAATATTAATATAGTGGCTTAGAAGTTATCTAAATAAATAAATATATTTTCTTTTATCTTTAAGCAACTCTGACAGTTTTGTGATATTTCCACTATTGTAAGCGCCAGACACCGGAATGATTTTAGTATTTAACTGCTATGAGCGCCATAATGTATATAATGATAAAACCGTGAAGAACTATACTGTATCTTGTTTATAGAAAGCGAGAAATTTGTTAATGATAAGGGAAGTTACAATAAGCTTTGGGCGAAAAATGATATTAGATATCAATGATTAGTTTTCATTTCAGAAGTTCAGAGGAAATGAAACGATGGGATATGCTTCGTACTTATATTAAGTTACCAAAACTACTGGTGTAGAATAATTGAAATCTGGTAAGCTAAATCTGTGAGCTGGCAGAATTGTTATCACGTCGTGCAAAATGCTTAGCGGCATTTCTTCCGATTCTTTACGTCCTGGGTTCGAACCTGCCGAAGTAACTTTTCCTTTCATCCTTAAAATAAGGCACTAATCAAATACTAGGGTCTATGCAATCGATTTGTCTCTCTCCTCAAAATTTCTGGTCTTGAAACCTTTACGTTCTGAGTTCAAATTCCGCCGAGGTCGATTTGCCTTTCATCCTTTCGGGGTCGATAAAATAAGTACCAGTTGAGCACTAGGGTCGATGTAATCGACTAGACTCCGACCCCGAAATTTCTGGCCTTGTGTTAATAATTGAAATCAGGATCACTTCTCTTCACTTACTTCATGCTTTTGTTTGATGGGGTTGAAGTCATGTAAGGTTAGAGGTCCTAGAGGAGTCAGCGTGTGTAGAGTCACAAGGTCCACCATGCCCTCCATCGTTGGCGGTCCCATGCCAGCCCTTCTGCATCGTCAAAGATCTTCCTTAATCACGTCCATCCATCGGGTGTGGGTCTGTCACGGTGTCTTCAAACTGGGAGACCCAGCTCGAATGTTTGCAACGGGGTCGATTCCATTAACCGAAATGGCAAGCTATTGTGTTAAATTGGATAACGTATTAAGTCTACCATGCAAGTAGTTCATGGTGAAATTTGACACATCATAACGCGTCGAGCTAGAACAAATAAATAACCACGTAACATCCAATCTGACATTCTTAAAGCTCCATCAATCCATCTCCTAAGATTGGAACTCTTTTATCGACCTCGAAAGGATGAATAACAAAACTGACCTCGGTAAAAACTGAACACATAGCACAGAGAATCGGAATCATTACTATGAGAGGATCTAATGATTTTTAGTATAATTTATTGGTATAAAGAGCAGTTTTAACTCTCTATGAATATTGAGGGCGCAGGAGTGGTTGTGGGCTAAGAAGCTTGCTTTCTAACCACATGGTTTTAGGTTCAGTCTCACTGCGTGGCACCTTCAGCAACTGTCTGCTAATATAGCCTCGGGCCGACCAAAATCAAGTCTTGTGAGTGGATTTGGTAAACAGAAACTGAAAGAAGCCCGTCGTATATATATATATATATGTGTGTGTGTGTGTGTGTGTGTGTGTGTGTGTGTGTTAGTGTGTTTGTGTTGTTTGTCCCATTAGCATCGATTTGACAACCGAGTTGGTGTGTTTACGTCCCTGTAACTTAGAGTTTCGGCCCAAGAGACCAATGGAATAAGTACTAGGCTTACAAAGAATAAGTCCTGGGGCCAATAAATTCGACTAAAAGCGGTGCTCCAGCAAGGTTGCAGTCAAATGACTGAGAAAAAAGAGAAAAAAGAATTATATACAATCTGCTTTTCCATTTGCCTTTCCGGTTTCTAGTGCTGAAGATGAGATAACCACTCCGAAATACATGCATTCAACAGTTCGGTTATGTGGCTCTGCGAACTGGTTGGTTGTACTTACACCTATCTGTCTCAACAAATTTTCTACTAGACAAAATACAATGAATGGCTTTCTTACGGGTTCAAATATCCCTCAAACATTTTTTGAACTGGTCACAAGTTTGTATTTTTATACATTAAGGTCCAACACGGACTATGATGTGTCAGATTCCTATTTTATTCTTTAAGACAAGAAATAACCTAATTAATTAAATTTTAAATAATTTAACTGCTAAGAATTTAATCGTGAAATATTGAGCATTATAAGCAGTAGTTGGAGGAAAAACATCGACAGGTTCCTTGGTCGGACTCGAGCCTTGAATCTACTATTTGCTGGCTAATTGCATTAACTAAGTCCACTCAATGGACCTGTTTGTCTTTTCTGTTACCAAATTGGTAACTATAATATTACTCAAATATGATCATTCGGTTATTTATTTGATGAGTAGGATTTAATGTAGAATGTTATGGTTAAAATCTACATTTGCAAATACATATTATTTGGTTTTCAATATCACCTCATTATTCACATACCCTTAGGATTTATTCAGTAAGTTTGCCTCAACCAGAGAAATATGTTAAAGATACGCTTCAGTACATTGTCAAAAAAATAACAAGGTAAAGCTGAAGATTCATACTCACACTGGAGTATGTAACCTTACAAATATTTAGTTTATGAAAGTGACTCTGTTTTCAGTAATATATTTCATCATTTCATTTATTCCCCACACAACACTTTAAATAATAATAATAATAATAATAATAATAATAATAATAATAATAATAATAATAATAATAATAATAATAATAATAAACAAGGTAAAATAAAAAAGGGGGTCGAATAAAAGTATTCTTTTTTTTTTTTTGTATCAACAGAGATCATGAATAGCGCTTGGTAATGGCTGCTTTAAAAACGATCTGAAAACAACAACAAAAATAAAAGGAGCGTTAACGTCTACTGTAAAATATATTGTTATATTGCATTTGTGTCATGTATCCAATAGCACTAAATAATCAAACGATATTTTATATAAATATATTTCTATTTGTTCAGATTTTACAAACCGTTCGTGTTTGTCATTTTAGCGTGTCTTAGGGTTTACATCGTAAACTTGTCACTTTAAATTGCGACAAAATATTTGCATTCACAGAAATTCCTCACATTCGTAATATCATAAAACTAGTATCTATGTCTGAAATTAATAAGGAAAATTGTCACTGTTTCATCATTATCCACATACTCAGAAATACTATATCAACTTAGAATAAAACAGTATTTTTTTGTGTGTTATTATTATCAATGTTTATATTATATTATTTTTTTCTTATTCCTATATATTTATAGTTAGTTCACCACCAGGCACAGTAAGCACTCACGCACGTCGTTGAGTGATGAACTGTTTGCATTGAAAGTATATATCAAGATACAAACATAAACAGGTCACACTAGAAAGCAAAAACAAAAATAAAGAAAGAAAAACTGCTCAAATAAAAGCAAATAAACATTTGCAAGAAACCAGCATGAGCTAATATTTATGTATCTTTCTGTCTATCGATCTTTTTTTTAATTTTGATATCTATTTTCAAATCTATGAAACGTGATGCGATGCAATAGGAATTTCTTTTGTTTGTAAGCTATAAGTTATATATATATATATATATATATATATACACGTTGATTCATTCATGCATAAATACATATTCATAAAGGTGCAATTTTGGGTGTTTGGTGGTGTATATGTATACATACACAAACACACACACACACACACACACACACACACATATATATATATATATATATATGTGTGTGTGTGTGTGTGTGTGTGTGTGTGTGTGTGTGTGTGTGTGTGTACTCAAACTCATGTACGTATAAATATGCATGAGTATATATATACTCACATACATATATACATATATACATATGCGTGCGTGTCGTGTGTTTGTGTCTGTATACACACACACACACACACACACGCGCGCACATACATACATATATATATATATATATATATATATATATATATATATATATATATACACATACGTAAAGGAAAAAGGAGTTAAAATTCCAGTCAAAAACTTTATAAGCACACTATAGGGATCAAGATGGCTAACTAAATTGACCAGTAAAAGCCACTCTAATGGACGTAGGGCGTAAACGTTGCGTTGCCTGACGATTTTGTAAGTCTAAAGTTTGCACCCAGAATAGGTTTAGTATAAAGTCGCAAAAATAGCAGAAAAGGACAAAAGAATGCAGAATTATACATTCTTTACTCAGCTTACGCACGCTTCGGGTAGATTAACAAATCTATCCAAATTTTTCGATGCAGTAAATATGCATATCAATCAATACCATATTTGATCGACAAAGAGAAATTATACGCCATCCTATACTTATCAAAATTATTCCGCACTGCTTGGATTATAGGAGATTTTAAGTGAGAGAGATCTAGTGAAACTAACAAAACTTGACCAGTATATAAGGGATGTGTCTCAGCAAACCTACTTAAGAATTACGTTTAACGGATCATGCTCAGATTGTAATATGATACTTTTAATTCCCTCAATGCCATCCGTCAACTTGAAGATTGCTTATAGCAAAATTCCTAACCCATTTCATCAATTACTGACCAACTCAAATTCACAATGCGATACGTAGAATCAGTCTATCCAGTAACAATTATTTAGATCATATATATATATATATATATA
>NC_068984.1:137889806-137890629 GCF_001194135.2 Octopus bimaculoides | reverse complement strand
ATATATATATATATATATATATATATATATATATATATATATATATATACATACATATATATATACACATACACACACATATATATACACATACACACACATATATGTATATACACAAATGTATATAAATATTATTAAGCATATAAACAAATTTGTTACTTGTTTCCCTGGGATAAATCAAATTGATGTAGATGCCTCGGATGAGAAACCCGATTAAGAGTGTTCATCATTTTTTTCAGTCTACGGAGAACAGCTAAATTACCCATTTTTATAAAGGTGTCATATATGTATATATATATAAGAAGAAGAAAAAGGAAAGGGAGGTTGGGAAGTAAATAATAGCTTATTATTAAAAGCAAATTAATTATCTTCACTTACAGCTGTTTAAATTAATAATACTTAAATATTAAGTAAATATTAAATTATTATATATTACCTGAGCGTAATATCTTCAGAGGGAAAAGAATATACCCTTGGATGCTTTATAAGTGTTTATGGATTCATTATCGCAGACTGAATATTTACTTAATATTTACTTGATATTTACTAATTATTATTTGAAATAACTGTAAGAGAAGATGATTAATTTGCTGTTAATAATAAACAATTATTAACTTCCCAATCTCCATTTTCTTTTTCTTCTTTTACATGAATATTAACTATATTTTTTATATATGTACTCATTATTTTAAGGAAACTAATTCCCCCAAATTACTAGGTATTGAGCCAGTATTTGCTTGCATGAAACCATCCGTTCATGAGACCAACACAACTTCTAATCGAAACTATATATATATATATATATACATATTCGTATATATAT
>NC_068984.1:137884983-137888017 GCF_001194135.2 Octopus bimaculoides | reverse complement strand
ACTGCGTGGCACCTTAGGCAGGTGTCTTTCACTGTAGTTTTGGGCCAACCAAAAACTTGTGAATATATTTGGTAGACGGAAACTGAAAAAAATCCGTCGCATACATGTGTGTGTGTGTGTGTGTGTGTGTGTGTGTGTGTGTGTGTGTGTGTGAACCCACCTCTTGACAAAAGGTGTTGGTTAGTTTAAGTTCCCGGAAACTAGCAGTTCGATAAAAGAAACCGATAGATTAAGTACTAGGCTTTAAGAAAAATACAGGGATTGATTCATTCGGCTAAAATTCTTGAAGGCGGTGCACCAGCATGGCCGCAGTCTAATGATTGAAACAAGTAAAAGATTACAAAATACCTCTAATCCCTCTTAACATTTTTGATTTCTTTGATGTTATACGTGTTAAATATTTTTCTTCTAATATTCTGATTTTCTTTGGCTGTTTCATTATGCATTGAGTAACCTTTTGTCCTTGCATATTTCATTTAGAATGGCTGCAATCTAATGACTGAGTTAAGTAAAAGGTAAAAGATATAAAAAAAAGTCTCATGAGGGCCGGATCCAAGTTTCAATGGCGCATATCCTCTCCACCTGGACGGGACCCCGGTCCGTCGCAGGATTACTCATTTTTGCAAGCTGAATGGACTAGAGCAATGTGAAATGAAGTGTTTTGCTCAAGACCACAACCCGTCCAGGAATCGAAATCACAACTTTACGATCATGAGTCCAACACCCTAACCACTAAGCCACGCGTGTGTGTGTGCGTCTGTGTGTGTGTGTGTGTGTGTGTGTACTATATGTTTGCATGTATATATAATGCCAATAATGTACAAAAATATACTTGAATTTCTTTTAGGCTTTCCACAGGTCGAGTTAATATGCAGATTTAGGAGTTTAAAAAATGAAATTAAATTAACCAGGAGTGACGAGAGTGCAATCTGATAATTTGTTGTAAATAAACTTAAACGCAACCAATATATATAACGTCGATATATTTATATAACATGAAAACCGTACATATATTTCTATTTAGGGGAAAAACAATCACATTAACGGGAAAACATGTCAGTCATTTACGAAGAAAATGAGATTTGCGAATGGTTTTAACAGTCTCTAAAATCTGTACCACCAACTATACTCATGGATATTTTATGTAAATAAAGCAAGCCTCCGAATTGCCTGCTCAGTGATGTTTGTACTGAGTATTTTTTTATTTACTTATGCGCCCTTTTAAAGCCTAGCCAGGCTCATGGGCCCGGTTTCCCGGTTTCTATGGCGTATGTGTTCCCCCCAGCTGGACGGAACGCCAGTCCATCGCAGCGTTACTCAAGAAACAGGAAGAAAGAGTGAGAGAAAGTTGGGGCAAAAGAGTACAGCAGGGTTCGCCACCATCCCCTGCCGGAGCCTCGTGGAGCTTTAGGTGTTTTCGCTCAATAAACACACACAACGCCCGGTCTGGGAATCGAAACCGCGATCCTCCGACCGCGAGTCCGCTGCCCTAACCACTGGGCCATTGCGCCTCCACTTGTACTGAGTATAGCACGTTCAAACGGTATACCTCGGTTGCTATTTCTGAAATACTTCATATTACTAGGAGGTACTATGCAAGTAGATAGCTGTGGGGGCAGTACAATGAGGAAGATAAGAATATTAAGGGATTTCACCGTTTCTCTTTATGAAATAATTGGATACCACTGTCATCGCACCCGATCAATTTACTCACCATTCTTTTCAAATGTCTAATCTACATGTTAACCATTTTATTCTTTCTACAATAGGCACGAGGCCTGTAATTTTGTGGGAAGAGGTAGTTCAATGTAATCGAACATCTTTCAACTGTGCCCCTCAATATTCAGATATATTCCTCAATGCGTAATCGTGCTCCTCGATGCTCAATTATGTTCCCCTAGTGTCGTATTCCTCCTCCAATTCAACCACTACATATTTTATCGATCCCGAAATGATGGAAAGCAAAGTTGACATCGGCGGCAATTGAACTCGGGACGTAAAGCCGGAAGAAATACCGTTAACCATTTCCTCGGGCGTCCTAAGGATTCTGTCAGCTCACCGCCGTTTTAATCGGGTAAACAATACCTGATTACTATGATTAATTAAACTGACTGAATTGCCGTTTTATAATATATTTTCAAGTAATAAAACGCCATGATATACAATTTCGTCGTTTCTTTGTCGTCCGTAGTAACAGCAGGTAGTCAACGACAAGGAGTTGGAGCAGAAATGCTACTTGTCTTTAAAAGCAGCCGATATACTGTTATAGCATATAAAAATGTCCACTTGTCGAATACTTAATAAGAATTGGAGAAAAAAATATCACCGGTAAATATTTTATTCATTTCTGAAAAATTGTCTTTCCCTTCGACCAAAATTGGACCATAATATGAGAATGAAAAGAGCATCACTCATATGTATGTCATTTCCGTTACCTTCATTTTCTTTCTCGTCCTAAAATCTGTTGCTTAGCTTTGCGTTTTCTTTTTTGTACAGAAAAATATCATTAAAATTCATCGGCTGATTTAGACGAATAATTGAAGCAAACCTGGAGGCAACTTCTCTGCCAGGTTGATGTTGACTGGGACAATAAAAAGCAAAGCAATGCTGCGAAAGTATCTATGCTACTAGTTCCAGGTTTGTACTTGCAATTGTGTATTATGGTTTGTTTTAGCCAATGAACAGAAAGCATTAGGATTTTTCTGTTAAGGTCGAAACAAAATTAGCGATGTTTCCTGCTAGCTGTTATTGAGAAGAGATATGAAATTGTTCAATAAATTCATTCAACGTAGTTTTTAGAAGCAAAACATTTTCGCAACAGACATTCGATAATTTTCATAATTGTGTTGACAAAAGATGTTAACCCTTTCAAATCTACAGTTTATATGAACACTTCCGTAAATTAACATCCAAAATACAATGTAATGATTCTAGTATCTGTGCGTATGTGATTCTTTATAAGCACTAAGATTAAACAGAATAAACACACACACACACACACACACACACACACACACACACACACACACACACA
>NC_068984.1:137882250-137884681 GCF_001194135.2 Octopus bimaculoides | reverse complement strand
CTTACTCATTCTTTTACTTGAAATATATAACATTTTGAATCCCTTCTTTGATTTTCTGAGATTTATTTTCAATTTATTATCTGTTGCTTGTTTTGGTCATTGGACTACGGCCATACTGGGGTACTGTCTTGAAGAGTTTTAGTCGAACGAATTGAGTCCAGTACTTAATTTTTCATATTTATCGATCTCTATGAAGAACCGCTAGTGTCGTAAAGAGACTAACACTGGTTGTCAAGCGGGGCGAGGAGACAAATACAAAGAAACACAATGTGTGTGTGTGTGTGTGTGTGTGTGTGTGTGTGTGTGTGTGTGTGTATACGACGGGCTTCTACAGCTTTTGTGTACCAAATTCTCTCACAAGGCATCTGGTCTGGATCTATAACGCCCGCCTAATGTGACATGCAGTGGGACTGAACCAGATACTACATGGTTGCAAAGCGTGATTCTTAACCGCCTGGACGCACACATTTGATAAGGCAGTGAGCTGGCGGAAACGCTAGCACGCCGGACGAAATGCATAGCAGTTTTTCGTCTGTCTTTACGTTATTAGTTCAAATTCCGCCGAGGTCGACTTTGCTTTTTATCTTTTCGGGGTCGATAAATTAAGTACCAGTTGCGTACTGGCATCGAACTAATCGACTGGCCCCCGCTCCCCCAAAACTATTTGATGAATATTTTTGCAACGATTTCTTTCCGAATTTGCATTATTTATCCAGAATGTTCAATTTTATTAAAGGAATTTATGTCTTATAGTTTTGATCTTTCCATTTAGTCATTGCAACTCCTAACTATGGCATTTTCTTATTCCTTTGTTCTGTTCTCTCTAATGTAGCATTTTTTTACGATAAGAAGTATTTTACAAAATTCACTGATAATACTTTTCAAATGTCTCTAGATCAACACTGCTATATTTAGCTAACCGGAATAATAAATAATCTTTTTTTACTTTAGGAACAAGGCCTGAAATTTTGGGGGAAGCGGGCCAGTCGATTATATCGACCTCAGTACGCAACTGGTACTTAATTTAATGACCCCCCGAAATGATGAAAGCAAAGTCGACCTCAGCGGAATTTGATCTTGGAACATGAAGACAGATGAAATATTGCTAAGCATTTCGCCCGGCGTGCTAACGTTTCTGCCAGCTCACCGCTTTGGAATAACAAATAATAAATACACAATTAGAAAACTAAAAATACAATCATAATACGTGATTTAATGTGATTAATTTTTCCTATGAAACTAAGATGTGAAGGAAAATTAATTTATTGTGAATTTTAGAATACTTTTCATTTGGAGAAAACTTTGACAGAAATTAAATTATATTTAAAGAGAAAAACGTTCAGTCTGTCTAGTGTGAAGGGAATTGATCATATAACAACATTACTGTTATGGTTGTATTCGTAATTGTGCATCTCAGATATGAAACTGAAGCGTCGTAAAAGAAAATAAAGATTATTTAATTTAGTAAATATATTTTAAATACGAACATCGTAACTAGCTAAGTCAGTAGGATATTAGACAACTTGTGAGTGGGTGTCAATTTATATATTATTACTGGCAGTTTTATATCCATACCAAGAACACTTAACACTTAGCCATCCAGTCCACCAAGCTAGCTTGTTTGTGTGCTTAGAAGCACTTAAAAACAATAGGAGCACAGTCAATTCATATAATTTCAGTGTTTTGTTCATCTCTTCCGACCTGTAGAGCTACAAGATGGCTGGTCTCTGCCATATTCTTTTCTCCCCTAGGCACAAAGCCCGAAATTTTGAGAGAAGGGGCCAGTCGATTAGATCGACTCCAATTCGCAACTGTTACTTAATTTATCGACTCAGAAAGGATGAAAGGCAAAGTCGACCTCTGCGGAATTAGAACTCAGAACGTATGATTAAGCATTCAACTGATCACTTTAGTCGATGTATAGTTCACTTCTCATTACTCTCGCTCATAGGTATCATCATTTTATTTTAATGTGGTGGCAGCCGATCTTCCGATCGAACCAAGTAACGTAATCGATGTTTCCATTGGGGTTTTTAATTACCAATAATATTTGTCGGTCTCGGCACTTAACTATAACGCCAGCGATAGTTTTTTTTTTTCTTTGCTACTCCGCATAGATAAAACAGGGGACAACTGATGAAGGGATTCTTCTCTATGTTGCCTGTCTCGTTTTTCTATTTGTCTCTTTCATTGTTCAAAGAAAAAGTTCGCTTTCCATGGTTTTTGTAATTCATGTTCACTTTTTTCCTGTTCTATACATATGTAGGTAAGTATGTACATGTATTTATGTATGTATATATGCATGCATATATATATATATATATATATTATTTAAATTATTATATGATCGAACGCTACGCATCCATTTCCATGTGTGTATATACATATATATACAAATATATATATATATATATATATACAAATATATATA
>NC_068984.1:137877960-137881774 GCF_001194135.2 Octopus bimaculoides | reverse complement strand
ATATATATATATATATATATATATATATATATATATATATATATATATATATATATATATATATATATATACGAACACACAAATATATATATATATATATATATATACATACACACACATATATAGAAATTTGTACGAGTGTGTGTGCACGCGCGCGTGCGTGTTGTGTCGCAGAATGGAATAAGATGGACTTACATTATTAATGCTTTCCTTCGTTTCTGCAGAATCAATTAAGTACATACTTTTAATGTATTCATTTTGTATATTTTCACCAGACCAAACATTAATTATTTTTACCAAATGAAGCGTTCGTATGGTAGCATCATTGAAGTAAGGCTCTGCTGTTAGTGAAGCAATGAGTCAAAGAGCGGTTATGGAGATATGGAAAATGGAGAGACAAAAAAAGAGAAAGTGCATGGATAGGTATGACACGTTAGCTTGGTAAAGACAAGTAAAGTGTGACTTGGGAGAGAAAAGGAATTAGTTGACAAAGAAACTAGCGGTCTGTTGTTTATGATGACGAGTGTCCCACGTGATCCGATCAACGGAACGGCCTGCTCGTGAAATCAACGTGTTAGTAGTGGAGCACTCCACATACATGCATACTCTGAGCGTAGTTCTGAGAGAGATCCAGCGGGACACAGGATGTGACAGGGCTTACTCATTGAAATAAAGTTGCAATTCAGTTTTCCCAGTTGAGTGAAGTAAAGTGTCTTGATCAAAGACAAAAAAAAAGAAGAAAAAAATGGTACTTGTTTAATCGACCCCGAAAGGATGAAAGACAAAGTCGACTTCGGCGGAATTTGAAGTCAGAACGTAGCAGCAGACGAAATACTGCTAAGCATTTCGCCGGGCGTGCTAACGTTTCTGCCAGCTCGCCTTTTTATGTATGTATATATATATATATATATATATATATATGTGTGTGTGTGTGTGTGTGTGTGTGTGTATGTGTGTGTGTGTGTGTGTAAGTTGGTTACATTGACCCCCAACGTTCAACTAGTGCTTATTGTATCGACCCCGAAAGGATAAATGTCAAAGTCGACCTCAATGGCATTTGAACTCAGATCGTGAAGAGGAACGGGGCAAAATGCAGCCAAACATTTTGCTCAGTATGCTAACGAATCTGCCAGTTTGCTGCCATTAATAATAATGATTATTTATTACGCATCTTTTATCTTTTACAAGTTGCATTTCACTGGACTTCGGTCATTCTTGGGCACTGCCTTGAAGGAGATAGCTGAATAGTACTTACTTTCAACAGTATTTATATTAAACATCTCCTTTGCAGAACTGCTAACTGACTAGATCTTAAACAAAACAAAAACCGACTCTCAAGCGATGGAGGCCAAATACAAAAATATCTAACACTATTGGTTTTGATATTTAAATATCAGTTCAATCGTTTAAAGTTTTGTCTTTATGAAATTTAACATATGGAAGCGAGAAGTTCTTAAAAGTGGTTGTAGACGATACATCTCCAAGCAGTGGGCATTCAGCCGGCTTCTATCGTCATCAAAGTCTCTAACCTCTCACTCTGTTTTCATCTTTTATCTCTCAAAATCTCCCTCATTCTCTCGCTGTATATACATATATGCACACACACACACATGTTTATATATCCACACGTATACACAAATATATGTATATATGTTTGTATGTAAATGGTTGTGTATATATACATCAAACAAACTCAAATTATGCATTGATCGAAGTATATGCCACAGTTTTTGAAAAACTTCAAAATGTCTATCAGATCGAAGATGCAATGCTTCAAGGAGGGTAAATATATTTTGAGTGGGTTTCAAAACACCGAATCTAAATAGTGTAGACAAGTTAACACAATTAATACTATGATAAAATAAAGTGTGATGACAAATCTCCAGTAGAATTCAAAGATTTGTCATGTATAAGACTACGAATGGATTAATATTTCTATATCATAAGGCGGCGAGCTGGCAGAAACGTTAGCACGCCGGGCAGAATGCTTAGCGGTATTTCGTCTGTCTTTATGTTCTGAGTTCAAATTCCGCCGAGGTCGACTTTGCCTTTCATCTTTCGGAGTCGATAAAATAAGTACCAGTTATGCACTGGGGTCGATATAATCGACTTAATCCGTTTGTCTGTCCCCTCTGTGTGTAGCCCCTTGTAGGCAGTAAAGAAATAAGAAACGCTAACACGCCGGGCGAAATGCTTAGCGGTATTTCGTCTGTCTTTATGTTCTGAGTTCAAATTCCGCCGAGGTCGACTTTGCCTTTCATCCTTTCGGAGTCGATAAAATAAGTACCAGTTACGCACTAGGGTCGATGTAATCGACCCAATCCCTTTGTCTGTCCTTGTTTGTCCTCTTTATGTTTACCCCACCGTGGGCAATAAAGAAATAAATATTTGTATATTATAAAGCAGAGAGCTGGCAGAAACGTTAGCACGCCGGGCGAAATGCTTAGCGTTATTTCGTCTGTCTTTATGTTCTGAGTTCAAATTCCGCCGAGGTCGACTTTACCTTTCATCCTTTCGGGGTCAATAAATTAAGTACCAGTTGCATTCTGGGGTTGATCAAATCGACTGTCCTCCTCCTCTAAGATTTCGGGCCTTGTGTAGGAAAGAAACAAGATGAGGACAAATATCCGTCAAATGTAAATATAGACATTTCTTGTAGATGGTAAATAAGTAGAACCTGAAAGAAATTCATGGAGTAGTCCATTAGAATATTTATGTGGTTATTATTTATCATCAAGTCCTCCACTCTAATCGAGAAAACTTTAGATTGAAACATTTTCAGTGTAGGATTTATCCCATCCTTTTCTTCAAACAGTTTATCCCGAACTACACCATCCAATGAGTCATTCAATTTTAAAACGAAATGGTATGAGATGTCTGGTATGTTAAGCAATTAGTCTGACTCCAAAGAGGCTTTTTTAAACAATTTTTTAGAAGATTTCAGCGAAGCTTTTGTGGCTTTGGGTTCAGTCCCATTGCGCGGCATCTGGGTCAAGTATCTTCAACTGTATCCCCATGCCGGCCAATGTCTTGTGAATGAATTGGTAGATTAAAACTGTATGAAAATCTGTCGTATATATGTATGTGTGACTATGTATGTGTGTGTGTACGAGAGAGAGAGAGAGAGAGAGAGAACATCTGTATGTGTGCGAACATTTGTGTGTTTTTGTTTGTTTTTCCCCAAACCGGTGTAGGTACACTTATGTCCTCGCAACACAGTGGTTCGGCAAAAGAGACCGATAGAATAAACACCAGATTTAAAAAGCAAAAAAATAAATATCGCGGTCGATTTGCTCGACAAGATATTCCTTCAAGGTGATGCCCCAGCATGGTCGCACTCCAATTACTGCAACAAATAAACGAGTAAAAGAAAAACAGTCCAACTTCTAAATATGTCTAGTATCTGTACAACACAAACTTTAGTGGCTTTGATTTCTGCATGACAGCCTCTTCTTCCGCATAACTGTCTTCGTCATTCTTGGTTTAGCAAGGCGTGCAATGCTGATGGTACTGACGAGTTCTTCGATATCACCGATTCCTTGAATAACTTGGTTGAATCCTTCGCTTCGTCAAATATATATTTTGTCTTTATATTGATATTTATCTTCGTTTTCTTTCTGGTAACAATATATTCTTCAATTATTTAATAGTCAACAGTGTGCATTGAAATACCGGAGTTTACATATTTATATTTTGTTTATTTCAGCATGATGAGCAAATTGGTAACTTAGATCGTCTAATATACGCACACACACATGCATGTGCATGTGAATGCACACACGCATACGTATATTTATTATATATATATATATAT
>NC_068984.1:137873424-137876821 GCF_001194135.2 Octopus bimaculoides | reverse complement strand
TATAGGAGAGTATTATAGTTCGCTTGAAGCATTGTGTATTGTTTGTAAAGAATTAAATGTTTTGAATGACACAACAATGCACGGTAATACAAACGATGTTGTAATTTAAATTACAACATCGTTTATATTATAGTGCATTGTTGTGAAATGTTTTCGCCATGAACGGTTTGTGTTTTTAAACCGAATGTATTTTTTCTGATGTTATATTTATTCCTGAATGATGTGTAAAGAAATTTTGATTTATAAAGTCTCTTAATGAATTCTTTATACTGAAATATATATTGAAGAAGATAAATATGTTCATTTGAATATATACGTTTTTGCGTCGTAACTCCTTTATTATTATTAATATAACCAAAAGGATCGATTCTTGAAGAGTCTGCATACCTTCATTGTCGTTTTTTTCTGCTATTTTGGTGATGATTTTTTGAGTTAGCTTACCAATTACTTTTGTTGGTAGTTAATTTATACAACTTCATCAACCTCCAATTTTTGGCCTCGTAATTCCTTCAATCTTGGATTTCTATACGTGGGGCGCAGTTGAGAAAGACTCCAGCCACTCTGTCTGCAACATCAAGGCCAAGATAAAGGAGGAGGTTCGAAGATCTTCCCACGGACGCAGTGAGGAACGCATGCACCACGTTCCGGAGTTCTCTTGAGGCCGTGATGGAAGGAGATGACGGTTACTTGGAATAAACTGTTACCGCCCAGCCGAAATCTAGTTGAGATATTTTTGGATGGGTTATTCTGTTCTTTTTCCTTTTATGCAAACTGAACTGTCAAATTTAGTCAGAACACCTTGTATACACGATTCACTGCATTTACAAATAATATAATTCGACTG
Source organism: Octopus bimaculoides (assembly GCF_001194135.2). Lineage (NCBI taxonomy): Eukaryota > Metazoa > Mollusca > Cephalopoda > Octopoda > Octopodidae > Octopus > Octopus bimaculoides. Next base: position 137,875,977 of record NC_068984.1, on the reverse strand, counting down.
AAAGTATCTAGCTTTCTAGATTTTACTGCTTAAATTGATTTACAAAAATCTAGTATTTTGGTGAGAAAGCATATACGCTATGGAGTTACTTTGGGAGGTTTTATCATTAGCCTACTATAGAGCTGACTTAATCTTTAGTGCGTCGAACAATCTGCTTTACGGTATTTCATCAAGCTCTTTACATTCTGAATTAAACTTTCGCCGAGGTCAACTTTGATTTACAGCCTTTCTAGGACCGTTAAAATAAAATACCACTTAAATGCTGAGGCAGCTGTAATCGACAAAATTTCCCCCTCAAAATTGTTGACCTTGTGTCATAATTGGAAACCATCATTCAGCCTCCTGTGGTATAAAATATTTTTAGCCCTAAAATCCTTTCTACAATAGGCACAAGGCCTGATATTTGTAGGGGAGGGGGCTCGTCGATTACATCGACCCCAGTGCGCAACTGTTACTTATATTATCGACCCCGAAAAGATGAAAGGCAAAGTCGACCCCGGCGGAATTTGAACTCAGAATGTGAAAAATTTCGCTGACGTAGACTTTGCCTAAAATAGAAATTCTATCAATTCGATAGAATGTTAACTTTGCAGTTATGACAGATTTAGATGGAGTAATATCCGATTTTGTAGGTGTATGCTAGTAAGTTTTCCCAAATTATTACAAAATATTTATTGTGTATTTAATAAAATACATAAAGATCTATATGAGATTGTTAATGTTAGTAATGGATGCTGTTTGTGATAAGATAGCATGAATAGATGTGTCATCTGGTAGTGTTACATATGGCTTGAAAGGATATAGTGCATTTGAATGATATACAGGTGAAAGATGGCTGTTGAAGATGAAATCACTTCAAAATATGTCTCATTTAATGGACAAAGACATGATGGATATGCGTAAGTTTTTCTTTTTTATCATTAAAAGCCAAGGTTTAGGATAAAGCGAGGGAACTATTAATCACAAACATTGTGATAAAAATGTGTAGGATTTTATTAAATCGCTTGCTGATAGATGCAAGCATATCTATGGCCTCAAGTAGCTCGCTTTGTGACCACACATGTTTGGGTTCAGTCCTATAATGAGGTACATTGGTGCCCAAGTGAAGTTTCCCCTACTTTAGCCTCAGGCCGACCAATGCCTTATAAAGGGATTTCGTAGACAGAAGCTGTATGGAAGCTCGTGGTGTGTACATATACGTGTGTATGCCTTTGTGTTTGTCCTTCCAATCGCTTGACACTAAGCGTTGTTATGTTTACGTCCCCATAACTTAGCGGTTCAGCCAAAGAAACAAATAGAATAAGTACTGGGATTGATTTGTTTTGTTAGAATACTTCAAGGTGCTGCTTTAGTATAACCACATTCCAGTGACTGGAACAAGCAAAAAATAAATTATAAAGACAGATTCATCTGAAATCATGACGGGAATATTTCTTTGATACTTTAATAGCTTTCCAGAACATAGGACTTCAGTAATGGCGCAAAGAAAACGTATTGGATTTACATTGGTCTAAGATATTCCGACTAAAGAAGGAAATATATTCTGAATAATAAATCACTCTCAAAATTGAAGGTCCTCCCACAGAGAGGTCAACAGACACATGTAATACACGAGGAGTTATGTGCCATTAGGTCATCTACGTATTAAAATATTGCTGTGCATATACTACCTTACTCCTTGAGATATGGATTTTGTTAAAATGAAATTGCATTAACTTAAAATAATATATAAACCAGAATGACGACAGATAATTTATCTTTTACATATACATAATGTAGCGCATTATAAATCATTCTCAGATAAATGATAAACTGCCTTACATTAAGAATTAAAATGATTCAACGATACGTGTCTCTTTAAATCATAGTATTCATAATGTTCATATAAAAATGAAATACACAGAAATATATAATGTCACTCATGCTATTAATGTTCTAAAAATGAAATTTAAAGTTACCACCAATATTCCTAAAGCCATTAAATCTTTAAATAAACTTTATGGAAATGATATTTTGAAAACTGAACATTATTTTTCTTTTATAAGTAATCAAGATTTACAAAAGAAACGAATGTTATGTTTCTATAGAATCCAAATATTCGATGTCATCGACAATCATTATGTTGTATGAAAATAAATTAAACGCTAGGAAGCATTAAAGGAAAGCCAAGTTTAAATAATTGGAGAACGATGTCTTTCAAATTTGTTAGTATTTATATTTACGACAAACAGATCTATAAATACAGCGTTTCACACTTATACTCTGTTATACCTGTGTATAAATACTTGCTTGTGCGTGTGTGAGTGCATGTATGTATGGATGTATGTATGAATGTATGTAAATATGTATATATGTGTGTATGTGTATTATATTTTATATGAAGCATAAGACAGCTATTCATATGTACATGTGTCTGTGCGTGTACGTGTATACATACACACATGTATGTGTATATATATATATATATATATATATATATATACTAGCATATATATTTGTTATTTGTATACATATATGTATGTATGTACATATATATATATATATATATATATA
>NC_068984.1:137870768-137871796 GCF_001194135.2 Octopus bimaculoides | reverse complement strand
ATTATTATTAAGTTGGTGAGCTGGCATAATAGTAAGCACGTGGGACGAAATGCTTATCAGTATTTCGCCCGTCGCTACGTTCTGAATTCAAATTCCACCGAGGTCGATTTTGCCGTTCATCTTTTCGGGGTCAATAAGTTAAATACCAGTGACACACTGGGGTCGATGTAATCGACTAGTCCCCTCCCCAAAATTTCAGGTCTTGTGTCTACAGTAGAAAGGATTATTATTATTATTATTATTATTATTATTATTATTATTATTATTATTATTATTATTATTATTATAAGTGTAGCAAAATATTGCATCATTATTTTTATACTATTAAGGCAAAGTTTCTACTCATCAGGTTTAAGTATAAAAACCATTTACTGACTTAGCTTGTATTCCTAAGAATGTTTACCCTTCGTCACAAATGTTCTTATCGCTTCATTCGCATAGCATAATTAAAGAATAAACAAATACATAAGAAATCACAAATTCAAATAAGCTGGTCAAGAAATATGATGGATCGTAGAGAACAAGCGAATAAAGGAATGAATAAATAATTAAATAAATGAACACACAAATAATGGAAACATTTATGATAAAAGCTCTTTCTGTATCCACTAATATTCAATGTCAGCTCTGGTGTATTAAGGTAGTTGGACACGCTAGTTTGTATTCACTGTGTAATTTATTATTGCTGTGTGTTAATCTAGATTTGTCGGTCATAGATTTACGCCTACATTTTGCTGAGTGTGAACTGTTATTAATGCTATCTATCATATTCTCCCACTCTCTTAGACACGCAGACACAGACATTTTTCTAGATAGACAAAAGTGAAAATGTGTTACTTCTCTAGTATTGAAGAAATAAATCAGGAGATTAATTAAAAAGATTTCGAATGTCCAGAGAATCAAACACTGATTCTCATGGCATAATAGTAAACGACAGACAAATTCTCACACACACACACTATATATATATATATATATATATATATATATATATGTATGTATGTATGTATACATATATATATAATATA
>NC_068984.1:137868459-137870074 GCF_001194135.2 Octopus bimaculoides | reverse complement strand
CACACACACACACACACACACACACACACACACACACACACACACATATATATATATATATATATATATATATATATATATATATATACATAGACATACATACTTACATATGTACAGACACGACGGAAGTAAATAGACACTCCATAAAACATTGTTTTATGTTCATTCTCACTTGTAAAGCTGTATATCTTTTATTAATAGACATTTTTTTATGTTTCAGGTTCTATATGTGACTGTTTAATCCCGCCATGTACAAAAGAGGCCTTGGAACTGTCTGAATTTCAAAGAAGCCGTATTGTGGGTCATTCTGGAGATGGATATAGTCCCGATTTCTACAGTTAATGTAGTGATTGCGCAATTCACCAGAGAGAAGGAGTCCATATCACCTCACCTAGATCAACCAGGGCCTTCTGATAGGATCCTTCTCTTTGTTAAGAGAGGTGTGGAGGATAGCACTCGTCACAAGTCTTCTGATATAGCAGAACAAGTTAATATCAGTCCCAGAACAGATGCCAGGTATCTCCATAAACTTGGTTACTATGGCAGAGCAGCAAGAAGGAAGCCATATCTTCCACAAGCCAACATCAAGCGCAGAAAAGATTGGGCCAGTGAGATGGTGGAGAGCTGGTGGAGTGTGAGGGAAACATAAACTCAGACAAATGTGTCCATATTGCAGAAAGGACTCCTCCAGGCGAGCTTAGGCGGCGAGCTTAGGCGGCGAGCTGGCAAAAACGTTAGCACGCCGGGCGAAATACTTAGCGGTATTTCGTCTGCCGTTACGTTGAGTTCAAATTCCGCTGAGGTCGACTTTGCCTTTCATCCTTTCGGGGTCGATTAAATAAGTACCAGCTACGCACTGGGGTCGATATAACCGACTTAATTCGTTTGTATGTCCTTGTTTGTCCCCTCTGTGTGTAGTCCCTTGTAAGCAGTAAAAAAATAAGAAAGGACTCCTCCAAATCTTCTCCAGTGGTGAAATGGCCAAAGAAGACTCGTTATTTATGGGAGAAGGGCTCCTTGTCACACGGCTAAAATGGCCCAAGATTTGTTAGATGAGAATTGTATTAAAAAGCTTCTATGGCCAAGCCAATCACCAGATATAAACCCTATTGAACACTTCTGGGACGTAATGGACAAAACACTTCATAAGAAGAACAACAAAGCATCTTCAAAGCCAGATCTTTTGAGATTACTGCTTGAAACCTGGCGAGAAATTCCGTAAGAGAATATTCGTCATATGATCGCTTAGTAACGCGCCTAATAAGATCCTTGCGTTGAAAAATTCAAGGGACATGTCTACTAAATATTAAGTATTCACATTATAACAATCAATGAATAATTTGAATGTATCATTTCAGATTTAGATAAAATTTAATGATATAACGGTGTCTACTTACTTCTGTCATGCCTTGAAGCTAAATCCACAAGTGTTTTCATTCTCTCTGTTTATTTTCTCTTATTCCTTTCTCTTGAATAGCGTACGCTTGAAACCTTAATGAAACTTTCTCACTTTCCTGAGCATCAAACTACTACACGTGCTAGTTATTCATACACCTGTCTTCGTCTTTTCTTCCTGTAAATTTCAACTATATATACATATACATACATACACACA
>NC_068984.1:137868115-137868359 GCF_001194135.2 Octopus bimaculoides | reverse complement strand
ATATATATATGCATACATATGTATGTATTTACATATACATGTATACATAAAGGTGTGTAGATGCATGCATTAAATATAGCGAAAGTCAAATGTTCATATATACTGACGTATATTTCTTCGAAATGCAGTATCTATTCATATATTATATTATATTACATTGTATTATTATTATTATTATTATTATTATTATTATTATGTTATATTATATTATATTATATTATATTATATTATATTATATTATATT
>NC_068984.1:137862487-137868105 GCF_001194135.2 Octopus bimaculoides | reverse complement strand
ATTATATTATATTATATTATATTATATCATATTATATTATATTATATTCTAGGTACTTAATTTTGAAATACTGTTTGGAAGTTTTCCGAGATGGATATTAGATGCTACTAAAATAATTAATCATTCTCCTGTATTTACTGAAAGTTTTTCCAAATCTATGGTTACATTTCGTAACAAGCACCGAATGCCTGTTAATTATTCCTTCTTTGGATAGATGGTAGGGCATTGTAAGTAACATTTACTGCATTTTGTTTTTTTTTAATGTTCACTACCTTTCTCTCAATACATTAAAATCACTATAACATATTCAGAACATTATTGCAGAAAATTATCACCGTTCTCTTTGAGCATATAAAAGACCAATTTAGATGGGGCTAAATGAGTAACGCAAGATATGGTAAATCTGCCTCTTTAAGTTCTCCAGAAGCACAACTGAAAAAAATACTCATACAAATCAATATCTATCCTTAGACACAAGAAATATCAGAAATGCAACAAAAATTTTAGTGGGCGCAGGAGTGGCTGTGTGATAAGTAGCTTGCTTACCAACCACATGGTTCCAGGTTCAGTCCCACTGTGTGGCACCTTGGGCAAGTGTCTTCTACTATAGCCTCGGGCCGACCAAAGCTTTGTGAGTGGATTTGGTAGATGTAAACTAAAAGAAGCCCGTCGTATATATGTGTATATATATGTATATATGTGTGTTTGTGTGTCTCTGTGTGTCCCCCCAACATCGCTTGACAACCGATGCTGGTGTGTTTACGTACCCGTAACTTAACGGTTCGGCAAAAAGAGACCGATAGAATAAGTACTAGGCTTACAAAGAATAAGTCCTGAGGTCGATTTTCTCGACTAAAGGCGGCGCTCCAGCAAGGCCGCAGTCAAATGACTGAAACAAGTAAAAAAGTAAAAAGATATTGGTCGAATGAAGGAGAATCATGGAAAAATGGGATTCGATATGAAATTAACACAACTCGATTAAATCTAAAAACTCAACATAAATTATTCTTTATAGATTCTTCACGATCTGCTGGAGTAGCTCTATTTCTGATGTGTTTACACAACATGCAGTTAAGGAGAAGAAATTATTGAAATTAGTCATTACTAATTTTGCCATAATTTAGACATCACTTTTTGAAAATTGAAAATTATCAAATTAGACATGAGTGTGAAAAAAAATGATTTGGAATCCAACAGAGAAAAGAATATTTTATTAGCAACCCCAATTACAATCGGGTTAAAGATGAGGAATAAAAAATCTCGAAAAAAGTACCTGTCATCTGATTATGTTTCAAACCCTCGTATCTTTAACAACAACAACAACAGCAACAACTATTCTGACTAATTTATACTCCCAAAGATGATGCAACAGTACAAAATGATGATGCAATCCTTGCAATATAATGGTTTCAAACAGGTACAAAGAAAATAACGAGAAATTAGAAATTACTCATTTTGCCCCAGTCACCTGTTTTGCACCATCGCCCCAGGTAATATACACAAAATTTCTTCCAAACAAAAATAGCATAATCTGGAATTTGCATCATATGGTTACGCAGTTGTTATCAGGTATCAGTGGATGCTGTAGGAGCAAAATCCCGAACGTACATTTCAGCCATGCGGTTACTTACTCAGAATAATTCTGCAGCAAATATATTTACGGAGTGAATTAATATATATTTATACATAAACAGGATAATGTCATTATTTAATGACTTATCTGTGGCTAGCGTACTAGCAAGACCATAATGGTTAATTTGCTTTGTATATATATGTGAAATACATGTACATGCTCGTATTTGTACGACTGTGTTTGTGATATGTATATGTACGTCTCATTTATTTAGGATCGGTTTACACTACTGAGGAGTAGAAAACGATTTTACTATCGTAAACCAAGAAATCTTGAGATATAGTGTTGTCCACAATATTTTATAAATCCCTTCTGTCCATTTTCCTCGCATACAGCCTTGTGGTAATGGAGTTATAACTTAAATGGATTGTGGACCATTCGGGGACTACTTCTAGTGTACAGGCGTTGTAGTCTCAGCGCTCTTATTATAATTATACTGTATGATTGTACCTAAATATTAGCATTATGGTCTTTTCAGTACGCTGGCCACCGATAAATCATTAAATAATGACTTTATCATATATATATATATATATATATATATATATATATATATATATATATATATATATATATATATATATATATATGCGATAATAATAATAATAATAATAATAATAATAATAATAATAATAATAATAATAATAATAATAATAATAATAACAATAATAACGGATTCTCCCATCGTTAGACGACATACAAGGATTCGACAATTTCTTACTGAATAACCACACAGATGATTTGTTTATAGTGATCAAATGTTTGCGTAGACATAAGCTCACTCCAAGTCGAAATTACCTGTACAGGTGCAACTGGGTGCCGCATGTCAGATGTCGAAATGATCGCAGAGCAACGTGAAATGAAGTGCTTTGCTGAAGAACACAACGCAACGACAGGTATGGGAATAGAACCCACAATCTCGCAATCGTGAGAGCAACGCCCTAACCACTAAGACATGCGCCTTCACAATATATATACATATATACTGTTTCTGGGTTCAGTTCCACTACATGGCACCTTGGGTAAGTAGAAAAGAAAGTTGTCAAGTTACTTCACAGTAGAACTAAACCAAAAGAGCTTGCAAATCATACAGTTGTGTCTGTATCTATCAAAGACTATAATTAAATAACAACGATTTATCCTTTTATCTTTTAGTTGTTTCAGTTATTAGACAGCGACCATGCTGGGGCACCTCGAAGAATTTTAGTCGAACGATTCTACCCCAATTCTTATGAATTTTTCAAGAATGGCACTTATCACTTCTGTCCCTTTTGCTGAACAGCTAATATGCGGGGAACATAAATGCACCAACGGTCGTCAAGCTGTGGTGGTGGGGACAAAAACACAAAGTCACACACACATACACACACACACACACACAAACACACAAAGAAACAACGGACTTCTTTCAGTTTCCGTCTAGCAAATGCACTCACAAGACTTTGGTCGGCCAAGACTATAGTAGAAGTGCCACTCAGTTGGACTTAACCTGGAACTACGTGCTTGGCAAGCAAAACCTCTTACCTCACACCGACACTTAACAATTGGTTATACTACTATTTCTTAGTCTTTTTGTGATATGATACCAAAGGTGCCAAATAGTCGTCAGCAACTATAACTAATTGTCTGGTGTAATTTCAGTTTCCCCCACTGTCACCACTGCTGAAGGGTATCAGTCTGAAAATATTTTAATGAAGTCATTTAAGCTATTTTGTTCTTTATTTGATTTGATTTTTTTAGTGTTAATTATTAGCAAAGAAAAGAAAGAAGCAAAAATACAAATTGTCTTACGTAAATGAGGCTTCAACATGTCATATCACATAATTAATCATGAAATACCTTCTTGAGAAACGTTCCTCACAGATGAGCCAATGAGAAAGGTTCTGCATCGTTATGCAGCCAACTAGAAATAACAACCATATTTCTCTTAAATCTTACTACAATTTTGTGAAAAGCAGAAAGCAAGCAAAAATGTAGTCCTATAAAGACGGCTTGTCATTGTTGAATTTGGAGTCCCATGTAATCTCAAGTGGCACATTTCGATATTTCAGTAAGGAACATCTGGCTGATATGAAAATATGACTTATATGAAAATGAAACTGGATCCGAAACGATTTTGTCTGTGCTTATTTTAGTGGCATGTAACTTCATGTTCAGTTTGAATTTACATTTGATATCTGTTTGGAAATTTTTTAAGCGCATTGCCTTCAAGGAAACGCTTTCCTCAGTACCAGAGGCAACAGATATGACAGCTGAATCTTATTCAATCCGTGGATATAATTTTGATCCGGTATAGGCATTTCCAAGAACAATATCTGAACTGTTTTTCCGTCCTGTTTGTGATGCATAAATATTCTTTGAAGCACCAGTTACAAGGAAGCTTGCTCTGGATACAATGTATGCAAGATGAGTGAAACGTCTCATTATTGTAGTTCTTCTGTCAGAGATGATCTGAAATTAAACAGTAATAACAACAGCAACTAACAACGAGAGATTTTTGAAAAAGCATGTGATTCGTTTTATCTAGAAGCAGGATTCGGTGCTAAATAATCTTTCACTAATAATTTACTCTGAATAATGAACTAAACACTACAATTAAATACGTCTAATAAAGCTGTAATTTGACTAAATCATTAGATATGAAAATTGATACGGCTGAAACAACGCGATGAAATACAATAGTGAAAAGAGAACATCAGTTGAAGTTTTCCCTTGTATTTTAATAGATTGCCTTATATTACAATGTCTCTAATTTCTCTACTTGTTATGAAGAAGCAGCCACAACCCCGAAATATTGAAATACAAAGCAGAACTCAAACTATTATTCGATCTTCACTTGTGTAGTTCACTTTATCTTTCAATTCGCATTATCAAAATTTCATTTTATAGCTTATGTAATATCATACAATTCTCCACGTTAGCTACTCTATTCTAATAACTAAATTTGGTTACTTTGAAATATCGTATTCAGACATGTTTTAACATGTGTACAGGTTAGTGTTTATATTTTAGTTATTATTTTTTCGTGTAAAACATCGATTTTTATCAATAAAAACTGTTAAAATTAACTAATAATCTGCGAAGGAACTTAGTCATGTAACAACTAAAAGAGTAAACGTAAGTTTATCAAGTGCTATAATATTAAACCACCAAATATATAAGTCATCTTACCAATTTAGTCAGTTTAAAATAAACTTTGGAAACAATGCTATCATTTATGTATATGTATATATATATATATGTGTTTTTTAATATCAAACTATTCAGACGTTGGTTTGTGTGAGTAGAAATATGTTGCTAAAATCGCTTAGAGCTTTCATTGCACATTTGATAGTCTAAAAATAACTTGGTATGTACTGCATTCATGACTGATCAATTACCAACAAATTGACATGAGCCCTCAGTAATCCAACTGGGAACTCTTCCTGAAGTAGATAAGATATATTCAAAACATTAATTAAATCCCTAAAAAGTTAACTCACGTAACAGCTTCATATAGCGTGATAGCGATTTATCTAATTCAGTTTCTATGTCGTGCATTGGTAGAGAGAGGGAGAGAAAAAAAATACAATGAAAATTCAATAAAAGACGGATAGTTTTTATTTATTTATTTTGTTGTTGCATAAATTACGTTTCATTTTCAAAGTATGCAGCTAACAACTTTTTAACTTTGGAGAGAAGCAAAGAAAAAGAGAGAGAGAGAGAGAGAGATACAAAGAGAGAGAGTGAGAGAGACAGAAACAGAGACAGATTGAAGAAAGAGAGAGAGAGAGAAAGAGAAAGAAACAGACTGTAAGACGCAGACAAGAATACTACGAATGTGTGGGTGGATTGGTGTAGATGTTTGCATGAGTGTGTACGCGCGGCTGTGTGCGCGTGTGCGTAATCCTGCGTATAATTGCAGAAATAGAAACATATATATCTATGCTTATGTGTGTGTATACATACATACATACATACATACATACATACATACATATATATA
>NC_068984.1:137858760-137861260 GCF_001194135.2 Octopus bimaculoides | reverse complement strand
TCGCTTATCTCTCCTACTTAAACGGACGTAACACTGATCAAGCTATTAACACGTTGAAGCAGTGGACATGAAATTAATTCTGAAGTAAGTATATTGCGTCTGGTGACAAAACTGTAATTATAATGTGGTTAAGATACATTTGCATTGATTTTATTACACATACTTATAATATCACAATTGATCGACGATTAGAATTTATATAAACGACATTATACAAGACTCAGATAAGGATTGCTATGGTGCAGTATTCTCACGGTGGTGCTGTTGCACTTACAGTGGTGTTGCTGCGTCGAGAAATGAGTTAAACGACTGGTTGACATAAAGTTACTCACAGATATGCTCCAGCCTCAGGCGACAGGAGCACTGTCTCCTCTGTATCTCTGGGGCTTTCCTTCTCCTACTGCAATGCCCTCTTCTTCTCAAAGATGGATGGGCTCGTGTCATCTCCACACAGGCATTCCGGCCCACGTTTTGCCTCGCTTCCTTTCATCACCCTTGTTTTGTCTACCCCACCCCTCTCCCCAACCCCGCACTAACCACTCCACCAACTTCTTCACGTAACGTCCCTCTGGAATTCATCCAATGTTCATGTTTCACCGGCAAGTGTTCGCTTACACGAATCAAAAGGAGCATTACTAGCATCATACTTATCGGTCTTGGAGCCCCTGCGATGGTCATCGACATTGGGCTTTCCCCCAGACCCAGCAAGTAAATAGAAAAAAAACCCAGTCTGCTAAGAAAGTACACAAATTACAACTGACACTACATCGTTCTCTCTCTCTCTCTCTCTCTCTCTCTCTCTCTCTCTCTCTCTCTCTCTCTCTCTCTCTCTCTCTCTCTCTCTCTCTCTCTCTATTTCCAGTGCTGTCTCTATGTCCATCAATTCTGTGATTTATTTTTTATTGTTGCTTATATTTTTGTGATTTAGTAGTAAATTATAAGACCAAACGACGTAAGGTATTCAATTATATTATTTCCTTTTCTCGCTTGAACAACTCCACCCGATTGATCGACTTTATATGTATAATATGTATGTTGCCAAAGTTGATAACATAATTAAAGGACAAATCAAACGAAGTACAGACTCCTCACTGATATAGACTTGAGTGAATGAGAAAAATTATTATTTCTTACTAACAGTGGGCAATGAGTGGAAAAAAATTAAAGTCACAGGTTCGACGTTAAATTACATCATTTAATAGGGCCCTGATTCAAGAGTGCCAGGGTTTTGATTAATGTGGAACCCCTTCTTAGCTACAACCTTTCCCAGGTCTACTCTGACCTTGAGAAATAGATCCTGTCAGGGTTCCAATTATAGGCCAATTTGCATGTCATGGAATTGTCTCTAGAAGAAGGTCACTCTCAGATACCCTAACAGACCCAGGCGAGATGAGACCCTTCAGCTCTTTAGCTGATCACCTAAGAGAATATAACTTCATGCAAATGTTGCATCGTGACAACTACTGGATTCGTGGCATTTGTTACACCAGACTAATACAAGTTTGAAGGAATAGAAATTGAGACTTACTCTGCAAGAACCATAATCACTATAATGCTAACAAACCTCTGCAACCGTTTGGGTTAATTCACTGAATATTTTTTAAAACGGGCAGAGGGAGGAAACTCCTAGAGAAAATCTGATGAGAGGGATTCTTAGGCAAATATGTACGATTATACTTAACCAATATTTAGCATGCCTTGCAGCTCCATGGATGCTGCGAACGAATTGACTTGTCTTTCCTTCGTGGCATATCCATGAGTGGAGAAGTGGTAAGTGTACTTGGGATAAGACACTTGGTTGTGGAAACATCCCAAACACGACAAAAGTGGTTAAGTTACTCTTTCTGCAATACTGTCGACCAACAACGAAAAAATGGAAAATAAGCAACTAAAGCGCCAGAATAAAAGAATGCCAGCATTTGTGCCACTCTGACAGTAACACCTTTACTAAAACGAAATGACCCAAGTGGGAATAGAAACCAGGTCGCGAATTTCTTTTACTGGAATTCGCTAGATATTTCCTTCCAACGACACTTATTTCTCATACATTAAATAATTATTTTACAGTCTCTCAATTATTTCATTTCAAACAAATAATAGAAATATGATAATTTTAAGGCAGATAAAATTGTATTTCTATCGAAAAATCATACTTAAGAAGTGAAAATGAGATATTTTGGGAATACGGTTATAAAACTCTTGGCTTAGGGAAATATCTTAGAAGGCTTCCGCATGGTAATATACCATTTGGGTATGTACAACAGTTTAAGATATGGAAAAATATATTAATAAACCAGAGTGAAAATGAGAAAATATTGGAAATTATAAATGAAGGCAATATAGATATTGTACACATTCAAAATGTAATTCCAGCAATCTCATACTTACAAACATACTGACACATAGAATCGTACAAATAAATATTTATGCTTACACACGCGTCACGCACGTACGCACGCATGCACACACACACACACACACACACACACACACACACACA
>NC_068984.1:137857073-137858750 GCF_001194135.2 Octopus bimaculoides | reverse complement strand
ACACACACACACACACACACACACACACACACACACACACACACACACACACACACATGTATATATGTTCGTACGTGTATCTGTGGTTCCGTGTAAGTATATGTCAGGTTTATTTTATGAAATCATTTCGAATTGAAAAAATTATCAACTTAATTTTTAAACAAGTATTTATTTTCAGTTTCTTGCAGTTAATGGCAGCAGTTTAGCAAACATTGGAAAGTTTTTCAATTATAGATTTTTTAAATTAATATTAACTCGAGGCAGAAAATGCTACAATAACTGATGTTAATATAACAGTAAAGAGTTACACTATTTCTTATTAACATAATTTACCAAGTTCCTAAGTAACTGGGAAAATTGTTAACAGAAAATATACAGAATATACAGGTTGTAATTTCTCTCTTCGCAACGAGCTCCTTAATTTCCCAGTGGCGATATGAATCCAGAAAATATTTCCATCTGATATACAGAAGGAAATGTTTTCCTTTCAGTATAATGTTCTAATCGATTCGGTGGTACGCTATGAGACACTGTTGTGATTAAGTGTTTCAATTGTTATACTGTTATTGACTAGTCTTCGGCATAATCATTTCTCTGTGATGCTAAATATTTTGGTAATTTTTCCCTCGCTAATCATAATAAAACTGCTCAAAAAGACATCCGGAGATCGAAAAGTGTTAAAAGATGTAGAAATATTTATTCTTTATCGTTAGTATTATTATCAAATAAGGCGACAAAATGTCAGAATCGTTAGCGCATCAGAAAAAAAAATGCTTAGTGGTACTTCTTCCGGCTTTATGTTTTGAGTTCAAATGCCGCCGAGGTCGACTTTGCCTTTCATCTTTTTGGAGTTGATGAAATAGGTACCAGTCGAGCACTGGGGTTGATGTAATCGACCAGCCCTCTCCACCAATATTTTACTTTAGGCCTTGTGCCTAAAGTAAAAAAAAGAAATGGGTTATTATTATCAAATAAGACATCCTGCATTGGTATCAACAACAGAAAACTGCAGGTTTGCATCAAGTAACACATGCACACAGACACTTTAATCAAAAAACACTCATAGAAGTGCCGGTCCCAGGATTCTACGGTATCTATCAGAGCCACTCAACACAATAGAGGCAATCTCAGAATCATGGAGGATCTCCTTATCAACAAACGGAGACCAGCTATAAATAATAGTAATATGCTACATAAATAAGATTAGTTACTGTAACAGCACCAGTCTGCGCATATCACCTTCTCCCACATGTCTCCGAAACGACCTTTTTCCATCCCTTACTTGTCCACATATCCTGAAGAAGGGCTCATAACTTCGAAATATAAAAATATAAGGTAAAACTCCAACGCTGTTTAGTTTTCTGTCTGTTGCTTGCTCTATATCTCATCTTGCATTGTTCCAGCCTTATAGAAGCTTCTTCCATGTAATATCACAAAATGCTTCACCCTAACAACTCACAATATATATATATATATATATATATATATATATACTCAATGGGCTTCCATACATTTTCTGTCCACAAAATTAAGTCATAAGACATTGATCAGTCCAGGTTACAGTAGAATACACTTGTCTAAGTTACTGCCCAGACGGACTGAACCCGAGATCACATGGTTGCAAGGTGAGTTTCTCAGTGGGGACAAACACAGACATAAAGACACACACACACACAC
>NC_068984.1:137853139-137856790 GCF_001194135.2 Octopus bimaculoides | reverse complement strand
CACACACAAGGTTTTGGTCGGCCCTAGAATATAGTAGAAGACATTTGCCCACGGTGCTACGCAGTGGGACTGAACCTGGAACCATGTGGTTCGAATGCAAGCTTCTTACCACACAGCCACTCTAACAGATTTTTTTTAATGATGTGATAAAAAAAAACTGTGGCTGTGTGGTTAGTAGCTTGCTTACCAACCATATGGTCGCGAGTTCAGTTCCACTGCGTGGCACCTTGGAAAAGTGTCTTCTCCTATAGCGTCGGGCCGACCAAAGCCTTGTGAGTAGATTTGGTAGACGGAAACCGAAAGTAACCTGGCGTGTGTGTGTGTGTGTGTTTGTGTGTATCTGTCCCCCACCATCGCTTGACAACCGATGTTGGTGTGTTTACTTAAGAATTCGGCAAAAAAGACCACCGATAAAATAAGTTCTAGGCTTACAAACAATAAGTCCTGATGTCGATTTGTTCGACTAAAAGGAGGTGCTTCAGCATGGCCGCAGTCAAATGGCTGAAACCAATAGAAAGGAATAAAATAAAAAATGTCGTTGGTTAGTAAGAATTCTTAGCAGAAGAATATTAGACAACAAATTCAAAGAATAAGGGCTAAATTGAAATTCTTTAGAAATATGAGGTTTTAAAGAATACGGATGCTTTGAGAGCAATTTTTTTATTGTATCTCCTAATAATGCATTCTTGTTAAAAGCTGTCAAAATGTAGTAGCAGTTTAGTAGTTAGTGACTCTATCCTTGCCGATATTTTCCTCTTAAAACTAAGATGACGTTTATTAGTGAAACACGGTGTTAATTTTGTAGAAGTTGCTATCAACAATGACAATAAACGCAATTATCCATAAAGGAATTTGTATTATTTAAGGATAATTATTTTCTTGTCAGTGCGTGATAGTTAATAAAGTAAAATCAACAATATATTGGAGCTGACAGTAGGATAAACGACAAATATATTTATACATTTAAAGCGAGTTGATGATCGGCAATGTTATTCACGATATTTAACAAACTGTAGCATCGATAAATTTTCAAGCAATGATAATGAACTGAGTATCTGTCGGCACAAACACTAACAGCTTAAAGTTAGAACAAATTCATAACAATGGTAATTAATCCCGAACAATATCGATTTTCTGGAACTTTTGGTTTCGAAGATTTTCTCGGATAACTGATTTTCCGAATTAGATGAAGTCATTTTAGCCAACACACTCTAAAGTAAACTTACATAAAATTTACTTTTAATTAAATAAAATAACAGGTACACGTATATTAGTATAAAAGGTACATGTTTATCAAAACTGTATTAAGCAAGGTACTAACCTGTGCAAAGTACCAATAAAGCTTTGGCGGCTGCGGGAATTCGAAGTTCTTGCTCATAAATTAGTACGGATTATAAGAGGTTACTGATCAATAATCTGGAAAGTCAGTGTTGAGCCTGTACAAAAATATGGTTTCCGATTTTGGCACAAGGCAACAAGTTTCTAACGAAACATTGATGATGGACTCAAACGTCACGCTCAACGTGAAAGCATTCTACTGTGCGCTCAACTGGGTAATCAACTCATTGACTTAGTATGCGAAGTGGCTGAGTACACAACAGACTGCCCCCCTCCCCACAAAATTTCGGGTCTTGTGCCTATAGAAGAAAGTAATTTGTTTGATTTGGTACATAACTTCGAGTTCTATTATAAATGTTTTACTTGCACATTGATAAAATAATTATGTTCCATACAACTGCAAACTATACTGTTAGATGGAGGACTAAGAACCAGAAAGCGTTTAAAATTAATAAACAGCAAGCATAAATACGTATTTAACAATCTCACTTTGTAACTATTTAGGTTTTGAGTTCAGTCTCACTGTGAGGCACCTTGGGAAAATATTTTCTGCTATAGCACTTGGTCTAGAAATATGAATAAATTTCTTTGACAGAAACTGTGGAGAAGCCCGTCATATATATTTCTATGTATGTGTGTGTCTTTGCGTTAATGTTTGTCCGATCCCTGCTCCCACCCAGACACACTCCATCGCTTGACAACCAGTGTAGATTTGGTTATGCCCATCTAACTTAGAGATTCGCTTAAGAAGAGCGACAGAATAAGTACCAGACTTTGAAAATAAGTAGAGGTTGATTTGGTCAGCTAAACCATCCAAGGCAGTGCTCTAGCTGGCCCCAGTCCTATGAAACGTGTTTAAAAAAATATAATTTTCTCCAAGGTGTTTGATAATGTATTCTGTGGTTATCAATTTACCTATTTTATTTCAATAAAACAATCTGATCTGTACACTTATCATATAGTGTTGCCCCAGCATGACGTCGATAAAAGAAGTACCAGTTGAGCACTAGGGTTGATGAAATCGATTAACTTCCTCCTACGAAATTGCTGATCTTTTTCCAAAATCTGAAACCAAAATTTTCCTCATTTGCGATTGAATTATTTAACGTTTTTATATTAATTTGAACGAGGCTAATATGCAATTGTAGTTAAGTTACTGGGCTTTAAAATAAAGTCATGAAAAATATATACAATTTTTTTCTCATTAACATGGCTGCGAGCTGGCACGATCGTTAGCACGCCGGGGAAAAGGCTTAGCGGCGTTTCGTCCATCTCAAATTCTGCTGAGGTCAACTTTACCTTTCATCTTTTTGGGGTCGATAAAAGAAGTACCAGTTGAGCACTAGGGTTGATGAAATCGTTTAACTTCCTCCTACGAAATTGCGGGTCTTTTTCCGAAATCTGAAACCAATATTTTCCTCATTTACGATTCAATTATTTAACGTTTTTATATTAATTTGAACGAGGCTAATATGCAGTTATAGTTAAGTTAGTGGGCTTTAAAATTAAAACTACCTGGAAATAATTATTCGTTGTGGTAGAATAAACGATATTTCTTTCAATGACAAATCATATATTTTAAAGAAAAAAATTGCACGAAGTATCACAAAGCGTGAAATTCGATCATCAGCTTAAATAAATATTGAACTGTCAGATAGGTTCGTTCGTTATTTCCTTCTCAGCAGCCATCTGTTTGAAACGAGGAAAAAATTATCCACGATTTAGAAACGATAAACAAATCTGCAGAGAAAGAACAGAGCAACAAAATATACCATAAAATACAACAGTAAAATTATTCTTCGTGATACTTAAACTAATGTTGTTAAAGATAAAGTAAATGAATGAAAAGAAAGAAAACGAACGAAATTATTTGTCAGCCCAATATTTCAACAAACTTAACACAAGGTGTGTATAATGCATCGGATTCTGTCATTCTCATTTGTTTACAAACTGTAACACCCTCCTTTATTCATTTACAACGCTTCGAAATTTAATATGATATCCTATTTATTAAATTTTATCCAAATTTTCTGGTCCATGGCTTGATACTTTTCGTTAACGCTACTAGTGAAGTGACAATATAATGCATATGACAATTCGCTGAAGTAGATACTTAAGATCCACGTACTCTCTCTCTCTCTCTCTCTCTCTCTCTCTCTCTCTCTCTCTCTCTCTTTCTGTTTCTCTCTCTTGGACATATAATCTTCTATTTTCATTGCTTCTTTCCTCTTCTTTACTATTTATTTACTGGCTTGCTTCCCAACCACATAGTTCCGAGTTCAGTGTTATTGCGTGACCAAAATTTTGTGAGGG
>NC_068984.1:137851287-137852863 GCF_001194135.2 Octopus bimaculoides | reverse complement strand
GTTAGGGTTAGGGTTAATTGTTTCAGAATCGTTTGTTTATGTAGTCGGCACTTAATGTATATCGGCTGAATGGACGTCAGTGATTGGTTGAAATTACAGAAATACGACAACTTTAACATGGAATAATTTATGGATTTCTTTTTTTTTTAAGAAGACTAAGAGAAAAAGATGTTTTATATGACACATTCTACCAGTGTTCCAAGTTTCAAAGTGTTTCGTTAATGAAAAATGTGGCCCCCGTTTTAAAAAAGATCCAAGAATATTTTTA
Source organism: Octopus bimaculoides (assembly GCF_001194135.2). Classification (NCBI taxonomy): domain Eukaryota; kingdom Metazoa; phylum Mollusca; class Cephalopoda; order Octopoda; family Octopodidae; genus Octopus; species Octopus bimaculoides. Next base: position 137,852,595 of record NC_068984.1, on the reverse strand, counting down.
ACAAAACGTTCTCAGACGAGTCATGCTTAATAAAAAAAGCAACTTATTTACCCAAGTTTTAACATTATCTCCTTCAAAATAGTTACCCTGCGCAGCAATGCACCGGTCCCAGCGTTCCTGCTACTTTGAGGGTCCGGCTTGGAAGTGCATAACTGGTAATTATTTAATCGGCCCCGAAAGGATGAAAGGCGAAGTCGAACTCGGCGGAATTTGAACTTAGAACGAAACGGCAGACGAAACACTGTAAAGCATTTGGCCCAACGTGCTAACGATTCTGCCAGCTCACCACCCTTGTATTTTATTTATTAATTTATTAATTTTTAGACGTGAAAAGGCTTATTTTACCACAGGTATAATTAACATCTAAAACCATATAAATACCTATCGGCTGCAGAAACCCGCAATATGCTGAGGAACCTGAGATATGAATTTACATATATTAACCAGAAAAATCCGCGATGTGCTGAGGGCGCGATAAGTGAACCGCGATATGGCGAGTGATTACTGTATATTGAAAAATAACGCTTGCTGTGCAATAGAAACTAAAACTGTGTAAATGGTCCCCGAGGCCTCAAATACGAGATGTTAGATTACAAGATAGTAATATATTAATTTTGAGTTTTCAGTCTAGTAAAATTTTAAATTACAATAATATAAGAGTGATTTTCGAAAACTAATCTCAATAGTTATTTGTTTAAGAAGCTTACTAAGGTAACAAGTGGTTTCGGGTTAAGTTCCACTACGCAGCACCTTCAGTAAGTTTCTTCTACTGTAGCCGTAGATGGATGGGTGCCTTGTGAATGAAAACTGCGTGGAAGCCCATCGTATATACATATAAATGTATATGAGCGTATGTGTGTGTATATGTGTGTGTATGTGCGTATGTGTGTGTCTGTGTGCGTATGTGTGTATCTGTGTATATGTCTTGATTCCTCATCGCTTTAAAGCCGTTGTTGGTTTGTTTACGCCCCCCGTAATATAGTGGTTTGGTAGAAAGAGATTGTACCAGACTTGAAAAATAAATAAGCCCTGGGTGATTTCTTCGACCAAATTCTTTCAAGTTGGTGCCTCAGCATGGCTTGCAATCCAATGAGTGAAACAAATAACAAAAGAAAAAGGGAGAAAAGATTTAAAGAAAAGACTGACATTACTTTATGCATAACTTTAACAAGCGTATGAACTACAAACGTTGTTGTTGTAGTCACTCCGGCGCTTACGACGACGAGGGTTCCAGTTGATCCGATCAACGGAACAGCCTGCTCTTGAAATTAACGTGCAAGTGGCTGAGTACTCCACAGACACGTGTAC
>NC_068984.1:137850512-137851277 GCF_001194135.2 Octopus bimaculoides | reverse complement strand
ACGTGCAAGTGGCTGAGTACTCCACAGACACGTGTACCCTTAACGTAGTTCTCGGAGATATTCAGCGTGACACAGTGTTACAAGGCTGACCCTTTGAATTACAGGCAAAAACAGAAACAGGAAGCAAGAGTGAGAGAAAGGTGTGGTGAAAGAGTACAGCAGGGTTCGCCACCATCCCTTGCCGGAGCCTCGTGGAGCTTTTAGGTGTTTTCGCTCAATAAACACTCACAACGCCCGGTCTGGGAATCGAAACCGCGATCTTATGACCGCGAGTCTGCTGCCCTAACCACTGGGTCATTGCGCCTCCACACTACAAACGGAAAATGAAATAAATCGATTCTTTGCAAACAGATGTGGATTTATGGACTGAATCTACAATGAACTACAACGGAAAAGGTTTTGATCTCCATCACAATCTTATTTCCTTTACTCAGTCTTTCGTTTATTAATATTTCTATTGCAAAATTATAGATAATCTATGAAAGAAATTAGATTACTGATAGCTCCATAACTCTATACACATGAGACCTTTCTAGCAACTCATGCATTTAACAACTTTAAAACAAAAATGAAACGATTACTCTTTTACTTGTTTCGGTCATTTGACTGCGGCCATGCTGGAGCACCGCCTTTAGTCGAGCAAATCGACCCCAGGACTTATTCTTTGTAAGCCTAGTACTTATTCTATCGGTCTCTTTTGCCGAACCGCATAGTTCCGGGGACATAAACACACCACCATCGGTTGTCAAGCGATATTGGGGGGAC
>NC_068984.1:137846492-137849057 GCF_001194135.2 Octopus bimaculoides | reverse complement strand
TTTGAACTCAGGACGTAAAGAAAGACGAAAAGCCCCTAAGCATTTCGCCCGGCGTGCTCACATTTCTTATTTCTTTATTGCCCACAAGGGGCTAAACATAGAGGGGACAAACAAGGACAGACAAAGGGATTAAGTCGATTACATCGACTCCAGTGCGTAACTGGTACTTAATTTATCGACCCCGAAAGGATGAAAGGCAAAGTCGACCTCGGCGGAATTTGAACTCAGGACGTAAAGAAAGACGAAAAGCCCCTAAGCATTTCGCCCGGCGTGCTCACATTTCTGCCAGTTCGCCGCCTTAGAGTAAGTATATATTGACATATATACTTTACTATGCTGAGCAGTGTAAGGCTCAAACAGGTTGAATTGTACAAGTATCTTGGAGACCAAATCTCTGACGAATACACATGTAAGAAAGAAATTACACGACTTGTCATGGCAAGAACGTCCAAGGAAAAGCTTAATAACATGTGGATCAGCTAAAGTGTCCCGACTAAGTGAAAAACAAGGCTTGTGCGGGCGCTCATTTGTCTAATAGGCGTTTAAGGCTGCGAAGAATGGACTCGGAGTAAATTTGAAGAGACCATAATCAATGCTTTTGTAATGCTGGTGTATAGGAGAAAGGTACGAGTCTCTTACAAGGATCATGAGACAAATGAATGGATGTTACAACAAGAAGGTGAATGACGATTTCTGAACAATTGTGAATAATCAAAACCTCATCTATTACGTTCATATGTTCAGTATAGTAAAGAATATATGCCAATATTTACTTACTCTTTTCCTACTACCATGACATTTGGTTGAGATAAAGATCATACCTATTTCATACCTTCTTGACTCTATTTTTCATTTCTAGTTGTTCTGCTTCCATCTGGGCAAGCAGTATCATCTGCATACCTTATGGTCATATTCGAAGAAGCAGAGTTTTGGAAAGGAAAGGAAGAGTAGACGTCAGTAGACCAGGAGGCAGTCAAAGAACTCAATGGATGAACAATATCAAGAGCTGGTTGGAAAAAAGGGACAAAGCAGCCGGAGAATACGTGCCTAATCGAGAACACTTTCATTGTGGCGTCATCAATGCGCTGCAGGTGTAGAATACGTGACGACGACGAGTTATTTTGGTCAAAATAAAACTATAAATTTCTGTTGAAAATTTGTTAAAAATATATTTTCAGTTAATTTTATATTTCGTATTCAAAACGAGAAATGTAAAAGAACTAAAGACAAAAAGCTACCTGTTGATTTTAAATTATGGCATTTCGCAGAAACACAAAAATATACACACGCACAGCACACAAAGGAACACAAACACACACGTTCGCGCGCATACAACACACATATATGTACAAGTAATATAACGTTTCTCTTCTTCATTGAATCTTGTATATACAACCAATCACGAACAAAACACATAGATCGTAATTTTAGAAAGAAAATAATTTAATATTTAATTGCATATGCACGTGTTTGTGTTTGTGTGTATGTGTGTGTTTCGTGTGTGTGTATATGTAAGTAGATGTGTATAAATATAGATAGATAGATAGATAGATAGATAGATAGATAGATAGATAGATAGATAGATAGATACACACGTACACAAATACACGCACACAAATGAAGGTGGGCTGAAAAGTTCATAGGTTGACTATGAAGGAGTAGTGATGCTAGATTTGTGAAATCTTGTTTGCAATAATTTCAGTTCTTATAAATTATTGCTTTGTTTCTGAAATCTGAGCGTTGACAGAGGGCTTCAAAAGTAACGAGTAGAGACTTCACTTGAAAATGGACAAAAGTTGACATCGTGATGCTATTAAGTACCGGCAGAAAAAGGGTTTAGCCCCCAACGCCATTCATACGGACATGATTGCTACATTAGCGGATGACGCTCCAGTTCCAATGGTACAAAAGGGGACAACTGAATTTAGGAATGGAAGGGAGTGTCTTGAAGATGACCCAAGGATTTTACGTCCTGCAACTGCCACCACCGTTGGAAACATTGATCGTGTACACTACATGGTGATGGACGGCAGGCGATTACTTCCATGTGCAATACTTCCGCACACAAGTCCTTGGTTTCAATGGCTGCTGTTCATGAGTGTGGCTTTGAACTGGTTGACCACTCTCCCTATTCTCCTGATTTGGCCCCATTCGATTATCATCTGTTTCCCAATAAGAAAAAGACACTGGGCTGGGAACCAGTATCGCAGTGTTGATGTCGTCATGTCTGTTGTTGATAACTTCTTTAAGCAACAGGATGAAAGTGTCTTCACCAATGGGATCCAAAACACGGCAACGCCGATGGGAAAGGCGTATGGTCTGCAAAGAAGACTATGTTGAAAAATAAAAAATAAGCCTGATTAAGGCGGCTAGGTGGCAGAAACGTTAGCACCTGTCTTCGTCTTTTGTTTTCCTGTAAATTTCATATATATATATATATAGATATATTATAATCTTTTTAGGATCTCCAAAAATGTTTTTTCATGAACCTTCTGATTCTTTTAATGTGCTAGTTTCCTGGTATTAAATTGATATTAATTAATATCGAATTTTTACCATATTATG
>NC_068984.1:137844861-137846261 GCF_001194135.2 Octopus bimaculoides | reverse complement strand
GTCTGTGTTCGATTATTGCTCTGATTTTTGCCTTTGCCGACTGGTTGGAATTATTCTTCCCCGCCTTTGGTTTTTCTTTTTTCTTTTTTTCTTTTCTAGCATGGTGTAATTTTCCTTGTTTAGTTGAAAACGGAAAGGTATAGTTTTTATTTGTTTTTTACTTGGTCTGAATTTCTCTATTGATATGATTAAGGGCGTTCGTGGGCGTTTTGTCAAGTTTCTTTTGTATTTGGAAATATTGTTGTCACAGTAAAGTGATTCTGCAGACGGGAATTTTGTTTTGGTGGAGGCGAGTGAATCATAATGACGTCTTTATGAGGGAATTTAACAGTAAAACTACATAAGGACGTATTTATTTACGTAGGAGTTTTTATAAATATATATATATATATATATTGTAAATGGTATTTCATGCTTGGGTAGCTTTTGCTAATGTCTATTGGGAATTTTGATTTGATCAGGAATAGATGTTTCTTTAGTGTGCCGTATTTAGATTTCTGATTAATTCATTATAAACATATTTTTTGATTTGAAGTTTTTGGGTGTCTATGTTTGTACAACTATGAATGAGTGTCTGAGAGTTTCCATGTTGTGGTCAGCGCTAGCTTTTATCATGCTTATTGAATAGCATGTCTCGTATGATTTAGAGGATTTTTCTGATCTGTTTTGGCATTGGTCTCTGTGAAAGGCTTTCTATGGTTGCGGATTCAGAATGGCTTATTGATATTGTTTGTTAAAATATTTAAAGGTTTTTATTTGCTTGATTCTTTTTAGTGTAGCAGTGTTCATAATATAATTTAAAGGCTTGTTCAAATGCTTGTATATGTTTTTTTTTACTAAAGCTTCTTTTCTGTGTGTTTTTATGTATGTTCTAGCAAGGCTTCATTAATATTTTTCTGTCGAAGCTTCAAAGTTATATACCAAGAGTGCAATTAGAGTAGTGTTTCTGGTTCAATTCGCGGAGGGACTTGTCTTATATTTGAAATTCATACCAAAAATGAAGTACCGAGATATAGTTTATTCCCTTATTAGCTCTTGAGCAGCTTCTCAAAGAGATGTAGGCATAAATATATGCACACATACATACATACACACACGCACACACATTCTATATATATATATATATATATATATGTATATATATGAGGTTCTTGGTAGTGATTTCGAAGCTTAAAAATATAAGAATAACATTTATATATATCCGTCAAATGTAAATAATGTAAATAATGTACATAATCCCTCATCTCCTAAATATAGAACTGTAGAGTCAAAAGTATTGAAAAGGTTGCAAGACGCAACGAAAGTTTTAGAAAAATAAAGAAGGAAATAAGTGGAAGTTTTACCGGTGAGTGTGTTAAATTGAAAGAGAATGACTCTCCTCAGACACAACAGTATATATA
>NC_068984.1:137842258-137844122 GCF_001194135.2 Octopus bimaculoides | reverse complement strand
ATATGTATATATATATGTATTTATAGATGCATATGTTTATATATGTATGTATATATATGTATTTATGAATATATATTAAATATATATATATATATATTATATATATATATATACATATATTTATGTATATGTGCGTGCGGGCGGGCGTAAGCGTGTGTGTGAGTACATTTCTTTTATTGAAGATGACTGGAATAAAGTCAGTAAAGCGAGAGCAACAGTAGGAAAAAAAGAGTGAGTCATAAAGCTTACGTAAGATATTAAAGTTGATATTTTAAACGGTTTGATACGAGAGGAAAATAATTCTGTCATATTGCAAGATTATAGAAGCTTACAGCATCTTCAATGTGAACGATATGTGACAATACTACTGCTGCAAACGGCGTTGAATTATGTCAACTGCTATACTTACATAGATTAACCCAACAAGAATACATCTACATTCTTGCTCAACAATCTAGAAATAGCAGCCAAGTCTTCTTTTAAGGAAACTTTGAATTTTCAGAAAAGTACATGTTGAATAATGTGGTTTTGCATTCACTGCGCATAGAGTAAAAGGAATGTTCTGGATATTATTCAGTTCAATATCGCTAAAATGGAACCAAATGAAAACAATCTAATTATGTGTCAAGGAACTTGACTGTTGGAAACAATAATATATTTGCCATAGAAAGAAGCAGTTCTTGTGTTAGAATAGCATTCAATTCAGTTATTCCTCAACCAACGATGACTAAAAACAAAAATCTAGGAAGTTCGGCTTGATTGAAATAGAAACCAAATCTTTAAAAATATCACGTTGGATAATGTAGTACAGGATATTCTATGTATCAAAAGTGGCAACATGGTCAAGTCATGGTTTGAATGTCTATATTCATATGACTAAGGACCAAATAATAACAGCCGCAACCGGCAACAAGGGAACCTTTAGCAGGTGACTCGATATGATTGAATAAGTAACCGAATAGGGACTCGATATGATTGAATAAGCAACCGAATAGGGACTCAATATGATTGAATAAGCAACCGAATAGGGACTCGGTATGATTGAATAAGCAACCGAATAGGGACTCGATATGATTGAATAAGCAACCGAATAGGGACTCGGTATGATTGAATAAGCAACCGAATAGGGACTCGGTATGATTGAATAAGTAACCGAATAGGGACTCGATATGATTGAATAAGCAACCGAATAGGGACTCGGTATGATTGAATAAGTAACCGAATAGGGACTTGGAATCCGGATAAGTACCTTATTAGCACTCTGATATAATCCAGATCTAGCTCACCACATCGAATTGAAAGGAACATAGAGAATTCTTTAAAATAAATAATTACAAGATACTTCACTGGGTAGATAAATCCTTAGTTCGCTTTACTTAGTTCGCTTTACAGGGTGTCCACAAAGTGTGGGTACATGGGGATTAACACATGCTATAAGAAATTATTAATTTTTATATTTAATTGTTTATTTACTCCATGGGGATTAACATATACTTTAAGAAATTATTATTTTTTATATTTAATTGTTTATGCTATGATTTTATTTGCTCCAGGTACCCACATGGGGATTAACACATACTTTAAGAAATTATTAATTTTTATATTTAATTGTTTATTTACTCCATGTATTATATCGGTTACTTTATATTTAATTGTTTATGCTATGATTTTATTTGTTCCAGGTACCCACATGGGGATTAACACATACTTTAAGAAATTATTATTTTTTATATTTAATTGTTTATGGTATGATTTTATTTGCTTCAGGTACCCACATGGGGATTAACACATACTTTAAGAAATTATTAATTTTTATATTTAATTGTTTATTTACTCCATGTACCCACATGGGGATTAACACATC
>NC_068984.1:137837245-137840542 GCF_001194135.2 Octopus bimaculoides | reverse complement strand
TATGCCATGATTTTATTTGCTCCAGGTACCCACATGGGGATTAACACATACTTTAAGAAATTATTATTTCTTATATTTAATTGTTTATGCTATGATTTTATTTGCTCCAGGTACCCACATGGAGATTAACACATACTTTAAGAAATTATTATTTCTTATATTTAATTGTTTATGCTATGATTTTATTTGCTCCAGGTACCCACATGGGGATTAACACATACTTTAAGAAATTATTATTTTTTATATTTAATTGTTTATTTACTCCATGTACCCACATGGGGATTAACACATCAGTTTGATACTTATTCATTCGTACATACACTGTCTTTTGTATTGGTTAATTTACCCAGCTGTTCAAGTTCTTTAACCTCCTGATATTTTTCAATCAGTTTTTTTTTTCCTTTGTTTTTTGATATCATTAACATGTAGGTTATACTGAAATTGTATTAGGTTTCTAACTGTGCAAAGCAGATATTACGGTTTCTAGCTGTGAAGAGTAGATATTAGATATAGGAGACATTGTGAAACAAATTTAATGATGAAAAATTCTAAAGCAGAATGGAAATTGTAGAAAGGAAACCACTACTACAATTGGAAAGAAATCGTAATAAGATATTTCAGTTTATGATCAATGATTGTAAACATACATTGCAAAATTGTCCTCGAAGCAATTTTCAAATGGCATTTGGAATTTTGCGTTTGCATTTCAAAGCAAACAATACTGGCTATATATTTAGATATATTAAAGCACGTTCATAACGAAGTAAAATGGAAGGCTTGCGACCTCCTCTCTTTACTGACAAAATTATCAGCCAGTTTTTTTTGTCAGGTTAATAGCTTGATCCAAATATTAAAATTGTCCCACGCATTCAATATATTAGGTACTTAACGCCTACATCACAATACTGGTAAAAAAAAATAAGGCAATTAATATCGGCCTCTCGCAGAGAGGTATGAAGAAAACAAAATAAGAATATAAAAACAAAAAATACTATTCAAGATATCATAATAATAATAATAATAATAATAATAATAATAATAATAATAATAATAATAATAATAATAATAATCCTACGTAAAATACTGTCTATGTGATCTCAAATTTTAAAGCAAACATAATTTTCTTATGGTTTCTTAAACATTCACTTGAACAAAACTGTACAAATCCAAATATATGGTACCCTAGGCATAACACCTACATGAACTTCTAACTTGTTGTCTCTTGAGGTCTCTGGGTGAGACTTGGATCCAACTTGTACAAATGCAAAACAAAAGTCAAACATAAAATAATAATAATAATAATAATAATAATAATAATAATAATAATAATAATAATACAAAGGAAAGACTCGCCAATCCTAGAAACATTGTCTTTATTGTTTCTTAAACAACATTAACACAGCTGCTACATATTTTAATGATGTCAATATTTTGCTATTAAGAAACTTATTGTGTGTAAAGTGGTCTCTTGTTATAAGCCATTGCCGTTCTTCGGAAACACGTATAAATTCTCAGTAAACTTAAGAAATTTTGTAAATAATTCTTTTCATATTATTTGAAAAATCAGACATGAAAATAACAGTTTAGAGTGCCTTCTAATGCGTTTATCAAAAGGTAGTCGACAGTGACAAGACTGGTGAGACTGTATGGATCTATTCTGAATATGCTTTTCTAAGCAGGAGAAAAGAAACAGGAAGAAGGCACTTTCCCATGCCTTGGAGTATTCCGGAATCCTTGTATGAGATTTATCCCGGATTACCCTAAATGGATTGCCCCGCTATTGGGGATTCTATGTATTTATTTATTTATTATTTATTTCTCTACTTTCTATTATATATCCTCTGTTATATCCTTTAATGTAGTAATATTTCTCCTTGACTGATGTTAACGCCACATGTTTGTGCAATTTTTTTTGTGCTGTAACTCCTCCTTCGATATTGTCTTCCATGTCTTGGGCTTTGTGGCCAATAAATGAAATCATTATTATTATTACATTTAACATGGCTTGTTGCTAGAGGTGTTAGCTATTCGCTTCTCGCGAACGAAGGTGACGCTTTCTTTACAAACCTCGACAACTTTGCGGGGACTCCTTGCACTGCCAAGTCATGCTGCTATTTGGATATGTATGTGATATATTTTCCTTTATATTCCTAACTTTTCCAACCAATTTTTAGTTTCTTTGCTCACTATATCTAGGGAACCAACAGTTATTGGCACGATATTCACTTTTTTCAATGACCACAGCTATTTGATTTCCCTCCTAAGAGTTTCATATCGCTTCAGTTTTTCTCCTTTTTGACAATAGTAGTGGTGGTGGTGGTGGTGGTAGTAGTAGTAGTAGTAGTAGTAGTAGTAGTAGTAGTAGTAGTAGTAGTAGTAGTAGTCTCTTGTGAATATATTGTTATTGTTACTATAATGAGTAAATCAAAATCGTTATTCTGTTTTTCTTTTTCTTACTGCCACTACAGTTGAAAGAAGAGAGAAACTTGCTGAAATAATTCTTTATATTTTAGCACTACTACAGATTAAAAGCACAGTCAATAACATAATCGTTTTAACTGCTGTTATTAAATCCATCAGGAATAAATTTCAAGTCCGTGGTCTTCTATCTCAATCATTGGAATAACTGCATCATATTTTGTATTTCGTACTTATACTGATTTATAATAATATATTCATACTTCAAGTCATATTGCATTCGATTTAAAATTAACTTATCCCTTTCCTTGTGCCAAAATTTGAAGGCAATATTGCTGGTATAATTCTACATGCGCAGTACATATCATCGGTGCAGAAGCCCTGGTGAAACATAACAATTTTATATTGCACAAATAGTATTAAATAGATTAGAGATGGTAACTTTAGAAAAGAAATTAAAGAAAAATATTTAGCATGCTGAAAGTTGCGTTTATATTGGTTCAACAAGTATTGTTCATTGTGGAAAGTCAGAGTTTACACGAATCAGTTTATTGCATTTAAGCATCCTAATCTAAACTTATGAACTTTATCTGCCTAACACCTTCAATAAGAAAATGGCTTATTTGATTGTTCAAATAGCTCTCCATTCAGATAGGTAAAACTCATTTTCGCATTAAAGCTAGATAAAGAATATAACTGAAGATTCGGATAAATTTTTTCCCCAATGATCGTTTCTAATTCATAGCAAGTAAATCATTGAAAAGCACACTCCCTAACTCAGAAAAAAACATACTTACACAGCCCTCCCCCACACTAATACACACACACACACACACACGCACACACACACACACACACACACACACATATATATGTATT
>NC_068984.1:137832872-137837201 GCF_001194135.2 Octopus bimaculoides | reverse complement strand
TATATATATATATATATACATATATATGTACTAATGTATATATGTATATGTATGTGCATGTATGTGAGTGTGTATATATATATATATATATATATATGTGTGTGTGTGTGTGTGTGTGCAATTATGTATGTCTTTGTGTGTGTGCGTGTGGTGTAGAGAAAACGTTAACAATAGAGGTTAACAGGGAGGAGGTTATAACTGCTACGACTACGTCTGCCTCTGTGGTCTCCGGATATAAACTAGATTGGAAATCTGAAAACAAGTCACGCAAGGCAGTAATTATTGTGAGTAATATTTATCGTTTTACTCAATGCTCTTATAAAATATGACGGTCCGAGCTTGTTTTATTGACTGGTTCTATGTTGATCTAATCTCAGAATGAGTTAGCAAGAGATGTTGTTTTGCGTATGAGGTCTAATAATGCCAAAACATAATCAGTTTTCTCCTGTACTGTCATACCTGAGACTCACTCTTCATTTCATTTAACATTCAATAAATTTTATTTATTGAATGTTAAATCTTATTTATCTAAATTACTATGTTACCTCCCTTACGTTTTTTCATCTGCTCTTCTTATTAAAGATGTAATTTTAATAATTCAAAATCTCCTGATCCAATAGATTCAGTGTGTTAGTAACCACTTTACCACTTTCTTTACTATGGGAATCAACGCTGTCTCCCCAAGTTATATTCTTAATATATAATGGAGTCACCAGTAACTCCCAACGGTGATGTATTTTTATGAAGCTCCACATTACTGTGGTGTAAACCACATTGTTCCAGTAAATGTACAGAAAACGGATATTAGAATGGTGCAAGTTACTGTCATCTCCATCAGTGGAGCGATACCCTCTATAAAATAAATATTTGTGAAAAAGAAGCCATTAAGATTTATTATACAGGAAATATAATTTGTAGAAATAACCATAAAGTAAAATGGATCCATATATGGAGGTATAACACTTTTTATTATGTGTATCACTGATAACTCCTGCGGTACGAAATGAATGTAATATTCGCTCTGGACAGCGATAGTCACCGGTGATACCCGTGCTATAAATCAATGGGGACAAGAACATATATATGGCTAAAAATTATTTTAAAAAACCGCATAATTTATAACAAAATTAGACGTATTGTACAAAAGAAAATATATCACAAAAAAGGGTTTCGTAGGTAAAGTGTTAATATATGCACTATTAGATTTATCATTGTTCATTCTTCGCCTGAATATTTATAACTGACATGACTGGCAGGTAGCTGTGCTCGTTTAAGCCATTTCAGCTGAAAAATTGCACACTGCTTACTGTCATTATATCACAAATAAAGTAATAATTGATTATTTAGATGAATATTTGGAAGATTTTTCCAGCCAAAAATTCCTTAGAGTATGTATGAGAGTGGTTGAGCTTATTCTTTCGCTATTATAGTGTTTGGATATCAAGATATTAGAACAAGATGATGATAATAATAATAATAATAATAATAATAATAATAATAATAATAATAATAATAATAACAATAATAATAATAATAAATCTTGAGAAGTACAAAGTACATGGAACAAATGGGGGTTGCAATAAGGGTGAAATAAGGATGAAAAGCAAAGTCGACCTCGGTGGAATTTAAACTCAGAACATAAAGACGGACGAAATACCGCTAAGCATTTCGCCCCGCGTGCTAACGTTTTTACCAGTTCGCCGCCTTAAAATATTTTCTACTCTAAACATAAGGCCCGAAATTTTGGGGGAGGGAGGCCAGTCGATTAGATCGACCCCAGTACGCAAGTGGTACTAAATTTATCGACCCCGAAAGGATGAAAGGCAAGGTCGACCTTGGCGGAATTTGAACTCAAAACATAAAGACAGACGAAATACCACATGCCAACGTTTCTGCCAGCTCACTGCCTTCTCATCTCTAAAATACTGAATATTATCTGTGTGTATATCTGTGTGGACATTATTTGTGTGACCCAACACATGGCGTTGTATACATTTCTATTTCAATTTATTTAAACTTTCATTTTCACAACTATTCTAAAGCAGCTTTTAAAAACTAGTAACACTTTCTTTCATCCGACGAAATTTACACGTGGCAGTGTTTAAACTGACTTTTATGTCAATGTTTCAGTGTCTAGGTGGTTGATATACGACGAAATCTGTTGACACTTTATAGTATATGATATCACCACAACGGAGAATAAAAGTGAATATTACGAAAAGTGTATGTTATAAATGGATATCATGTCTCTTCCTTGATGTGATTGTTTCCGATTATAAATACCTAATCACTAATCAACTCACATCGCTATGTTTATTTAATTTGACACGTTAACCCTTTGTTTTCTTCACATATGGTTAATATGTCGTTAAATTAAGGAATGTTCTTTCGAGTATTTAACTCCAGAAAAGAACGGCGACTTTTGAGCACAATAGGCACTCATTTACCACGAAGAATATTATGATGCCTAGTGGATACGATAGCAACTGTAGATGATATCCTTTGTATAGTAACACAACGAAGTGTATTTAGCTATTTTGTAAACGTTCCTAGCATGAAGAATATTATATTCCAAATGAAAGATCGTTTACAGCAAGAGGAAATGAAACTTTTATCCCAAATGACTTTATTTTCAAAGATGACATAAATAGGTTTTAAGGTGTTATTTGCTTAGCTATTGATTAAACAGGAACTTTCAAAACTTTACGGTAACTGTCGAGAGAATAATACTGACTTCGAAAACTCGATCTAATTTACATTTCGAGGACGGTAGATTAAATTCTAATACGTTTCTCACTAAGGAGCAATATTGGAATATAATAATCAATATAGTACAAACCTAGGGGCAGTTTTCAAATATTTCTGCATTTATCAGTGAAGAATTTCACGCATGATGGTAATTGAATGAAAGTTATTGTCATCTCTGGCTGATGACCATCTGGTCAACGGCTCAAGGCCCCTTATCTACTACACCTGCAATATTCAAATTTCAAGTGTTTACCGATATCATACTAATTTGCTACCAACATTTACTGATAAATCTAAGTTTGGTATTTTTCTCAAAAATATAACTATAAATAAATAAATTTATATAACTATATATAGCTATAACTATTTATAAATATATTTCTATAATTGTGTGTGTATGTGTGTGTGTGTGTGTGTGTGTGTGTGTGTGTGTGTGTGTGTGTGTGTGTGTGTGTGTGTGTGTGTGTGTGTGTGTGTGTGTGTGTGTGTGTGTAGCTGTAAATAATATTACGATATGGAAATAGAAATATGACACGCTGCAACTTTTAATGACAAGAAAATTGGGATTCTTTGTGAATCTTAAACTTTCTGTTAAAAATATTTGGTTACTATTCATACATCATAAACCAATTTGAAACACTTGGTTGTATAATATATTCAGCGCATTAATCACCACAAATCGATTCTTGTTTCAAATGACGTATCACGTCTTTGATGACTTTTACAAAGGTAAGTATATCAAACCCTCTCGTAGATTTTCTTTTTTCTTTTTTTCACCCAAAACCTTTAAATTACATTGGTCCTTACAGGCGTGTAAGGACACTCTTAATGCACCATGTTTCATTTGTTTCATATCACAGACTTTTTATCCCGTTAAAAGAACTCGGTACTCACAGGAATGGTTGAACTCGGTTGTAAAATCAAACACCAGGTACCTGACAATTTCACTGTACGTCCACTGCTAACAGTGGCGAATTATACCGCCCTGTGGTTCGCTTTTAAGCCTATAAGAATTTTGTTACTGTGTATTAAATTTATTGGTCAATTACAATACAACCCTTATGACAGGACATTTAATCACCGAACTAGTTATCTTCTAAACGACTCACTCAGTCATTTATTGTTCATCCTTTCTAAAAACATGAATTTCCGTACATCGATAAAACATTATATACTAGAATGTTAACTCCAGAAAAGAATGGCGACTTTTGAGCACAATATGCACCCATTTACTACGAAGAATATTATGATGCCTAGTGGACACGATCGAAACTGTAGATGATATCCTTTGTATAGTAGCACAACGAAGTGTATTTAGCTATTTTGTAAACGTTCCTAGCATGAAGAATATTATATTCCAAATGAAAGATCGTTTACAGTAAGAAGAAATGAAACTTTTATCCTAAATGACTTTATTTTCGAAGATGACAAAAATAGGTTTTAAGGTGTTATTTGCTTAGCTATTGATTAAACATGAACTTTCAAAAGGCGTAGGAGTGGCTGTGTGGTAAGTAGCTTGCTTACCAACCACATGGTTCCGAATTTGGTAGACGGAAACTGAAAAAAGCCTGTCGTATATAT
>NC_068984.1:137827769-137832722 GCF_001194135.2 Octopus bimaculoides | reverse complement strand
CATCGCTTGACAACCGATGCCGGTGTGTTTACATCCCTGTAACTTAGTGGTTCGGCAAAAGAGACCGAGAGAATAAGTATTAGGCTTACAAAGAATAATTTCTGGGGTCGATTTGCTTGACTAAAGGTGGTGCTCCAGCATGGCCACAGTCAAATGACTGAAACAAGTAAAAGAGTAAAAGAGACCGGTATGTTCTGTAGTGCAAGAGATATATTTCTGGGAGCCGAGATTTCGAGCCGGTTTCGATTTCCTTTACAATAGATATCTCTCTATCAGTTTCATTAATCTCATTCATGGTATTATAGTTAAATCGAAACAAAAGAACTTTAGCGAACGTAAACCGACAAAGCTAGTGTAAAATGAAATAATGCGTTTAAAGTTTTGGTCAACGTGAAACTCAAACAAAAGAAACCATCGAAGACGAGTGATGTACTTTTATCACACGAAAATAAAAAACAGGTAACTATTTTCACACTCCAAGATTACGATCAATGATATTAACAAAATATGTCATAAATTCCAAAATGTTTTATAAGTTAGAATTAAGGTGGCGTTATTTGAATGTAAACCCACCAGGTGCTGAACTAAATTACATGACAGCTTTCCACCAAATATTTTTTTGTCACACTTTTCTGTCGATGTCCACGCAGACACCCACCATTACTGTTTACAATTGCACTTCAAACTTATACGTATAATTACATTGCGATTGGAATTTTTTCTAAAGGAATCAGAAGATCTTATTCAAAAGCGACCTACGAAACGTGTAACTTAAAACAGTCTACTCATGAACATGTTGCTTAATATCCTTCTTTGGAGCTTAGCTCTGTGGTGCTCAGAGTCACGAATAATCAGAGAACCGAATGAGAAGAGAGCTGCACGTAAAAGAAGAGTCCATCAGGTTCTGATTCTGCTATTAGGTGGCTCCCCGCTGTAACTGTGAGTTTTATGCTAATATTGACCAAATAAGCCACCTCAGGACTCACAAAGAGTAATGCGTCTAATCAGGTCATCTCGAGATACGTTGAGGGCAAATGTCATTTAAATGTGTATACCAGTCCACAAACATATGAGATGAGCGTGAAATTAAGTTACGACCATTCCTTTCTAAAGTCATTAGCTGTATATGAACGTATCATTTACAACTGGGAATAGATATCTGATCGAAAGGCTTATCGATAGCACTCGGAGCAACTAATTTCAATAGAATCATTCAAAATAGTGCCTACGTAGTAACTGGACTAGTAAGACGTTCTTCAAATATCTACCAAACACCATCCTACCGTCTGAGATAAACAATATTTATTTCGTTATTGCCCACAGGGGGATAAACATAGAAGGGACAGACAAGGACAGACAAAGAGATTAAGTCGATGATATCGACCCCAGTGCGTAACTGGTACTTATTTAATCGACCCCGAAAGGATGAAAGGCAAAGTCGACCTCGGCGGAATTTGAACTCAGAACGTAACGGTAGACGATGATCGTAGCTATTCTGCACTTAACAACTTATCTCAACATGGGCTTTTTTGGCTAATGACAAGTACCCTTTGATTTAGACAAATACCCTTTGATTTAGTGGCATTTCTTTCGACTCTACGTTCTGAGTTCAAATCCTGTCGAGGTCGATTTTACCTTTCGTTCTTTCGGGTCGGCGCCAGCCAAGTACTGGGGACGATGTAATCGTCTGGACCCCTTCTCCTAAAGGGTCGATAAAATAAGTACCAGTGGAGCACCACTGAGGTTAATGTAATCGACTCACACCCACCTCCAAAATTACTGACCTTGTCCCAAAATTTGAGATCAACATATTGCTGGGATGTTATATTCTCAAACCTGTTATAATTAAAGCCGATATCGGCGCTGATGTGTCTCAACTCATAATGTATGAGAACAAGCTTAAATCCTCACCTTATTTCCCCTTTTTACAAGTTAAAAATCCTTAAATTTAAGAGAGAATGTAGTAGGTGATGATGTTTCAAATATCAAATAACATAAACAGCGAAATGAAACTTCTTCCATCGGGAATTGCAAAATTTAAGACTGCTCTGCAATCTTATATTATCCAACTGAAACTTTTTTTCTCTTCCAGCGTCGATCGCTCTTCTAACTAAACTGTAACGAATCTCACTCAACAGCAACTACACAAAAGTTACATGCATATTGGTTTCAAAATCTGATACAAGTTCGAAGGATTTCGATTTCGATTACATCGCCCCACTGCTCAATTGGTACTTATTTTATCGACCCTGATATAGAAAAGATAAAAGGAAAAGTCGACCTCGGTGGAATTTGAACTCAGAACATAAAGACAGACGAAATACCCCTAAGTATTTCGTCCAGCGTGCTAAGGTTTCTTTTCTACCCTAGACACAAGGCCAGAAATTTGGGAGGGGAGGTGAGCTAGTTGATTAGATAGGCCCCAGGACGTAACTGGTACTTAATTTATCAACCTCGGAAGTATGAAAGCAAAGTCGACCTCGGCGGAATTTGAACTCAGAACGTAAAGACAGACGAAACATCGCTAAGCATTTCGCCCGGCGTGCTAACGTTTCTGCCAGCTGGCCGCCTTAGAATTGATTAATTAATGTTTCAGAAAGCACTGACCTGGCGAAATCATTAGCACATTGGGCAAAATGCTTAGCGACATTTTGTACGTCCTTACGATCAGAGTTCAAATTCCACCGAGGTCGACTTTGCCTTTTCTCTTTTTGAGAGCAATTAAATAAGTACCAGTTATGCACTGACCAGTTATGCCCCTCCTCTCTCAAAATGTCAGGCCTTGTGCCTATAGTACAAATGTTTCAGTTAATTGCTGAGGATTTTTGTCTTTTACTATGTTATTGTTCATCAAATTTATACATCTTTATCTATAGCTGTTACGAATGATTCTACTATGCCCTACGTGTTTCATTAAACTGCATCCAGTGGTGAGATTCCAGTTCGGGAGTTCAGGATTTATGGGGAACGTGGAGTCACTCCTTAATTACCATTACTCCTAAGTCCGTTCCGACCTTGAACCATAGTCCTTCTAAAGATAGATTGAACTCTTTATCTGTGGTAAATTCAATCAATCTAGGAGGATAATTCCAAAATTAATACTCTCTTCCAACGTTCCCTAAGCCAGCATGGAAATGTATGGCTGAGGAAGCTAACACGAGGTGTGTCCAATAACATAAATTCATGCTAAGGAGGTAGCTATCTAATGTTAGCGCGCATTCTGTCGCAGTCTGACATAGCAGGATAGGATGACGTTTCTATCAACTGGACGTTTCTACTTCGTAAAACTCACGGGATTACATTATTTTGTTTTAAGTCAAATATTTGTGGGCTGACGACGCCGCGCTGCTACGTCTCTGAATGTAGTTGATAAATCTAATCGAACAAATATGAAGAGAAAAGAGTAAAATGTCTTTTCTGGTTCGTTTATTTGTTTTTGTCGGGTTTTTTCTTGGCGGAGAGGGTTAGTTTTTCTTATAAGTAACACGAATATGTGAAGCATCACTGGAGTGACCTATCATGTTTCTTTGCAGAAAACAAACAATTCACTTAAGAAGAATCTTTATCTTCTTTATGTATTTGTTTATGCGTGTACATGTGCGTGAGAGAGAGAGAGAGAGAGAGAGAGAGTAACCAACGTTACATTATGGAAAATTACATAGATGTCAGGAAGACAAAGAGAGCTCGGGTACTGTGTTGATATACATTATTTTTTTCACATTTGATCCTTGAACTTACCACGGATTGGGTAACAAAAAGAAGGATTGTATTAATCGATGCTTAGAAACCCCGAGAAAGTTAGGAATTATTCATGCCATCCGTTAAGTAAATTATATTAATTTGTTATAATTTTTATTCAGTTTGTAGTATCCTTTTATTCATAACAGTCTATGAATGGATTCGGGCACAATTCGAGTTACTTTCTATTATCATTATTAACATTCTCAGAACTTCATGCCTTTTATAAGAAATCATTATTGCCATAGCTAAGAACACAGTGTCTTACTACAGCGTAATATATACACGCATCACAAATCTGAGGTGTCAGATAAGCAAGTGTGCTGCACGCAACGGTTATTGTTATTACAAGATTTAAACAATCTGTAAAGTCAGGAACAGATTTATAACATCATCCCTTACGGAGCGATGATGTTAACCAACAGAAGCAAAAGCTGTTATGAGGAAGAAAACGGTTTGGTGTAAAAGCAACAGAAGAATTTTTTACCGATACTGACAATGAAATACGGTAACCATTTTGCTAAACCCATATGATAGTAAACATATAAATGTTCATGTGTATATAAACATGTTTTGCGAGTACACACACACACAAAAACACACACACACACACACACATATATATATATATATAAAATAATAAAAGGATAAAATTAATTAATCAATTAATTAATTAATTAATAATTTTACCAAGTAGTTCGGTACGTTAAAATAACCTGTTTAGGTAAAATTATACAAATATTCCATAATTACAGGCATAATTATAATCAGGGGGTCAACTAATTGCTTCGCCACGCACCGAATTTAGAAATAGTTGTTAAAATACCTTTTCCGCTATCATAAAGATCTCCAAAGTGTGTTATGTCTTGGAGATATTTATGGTAGCGGAAAAGGTACTTTAACTCCTATTTCTAAATTCGGTGCGTAGTGAAGCAATTAGCTGCCCCTGATTATAGTTATGCTTATAATTATAGAATATTTGTGTGTGTGTGTGTGTGTGTGTGTAAGGAGAACTCACAAAAATAAAAAACAACAGATGAAGACAGGTGGTGTAGAAAACAAACAGATGTATTAGTATGATGCTCGGGAATTGAAAAAGTATTTAACGTTTTGAGCCTACGCTCTTCCACAGAAAGAAACAAGGGGAGAAACAAGGAGAGAAAAAAGATGTGTGTAGTGGTTAGCGATCTATTATGGCGAATATATATATATATA
>NC_068984.1:137824642-137827231 GCF_001194135.2 Octopus bimaculoides | reverse complement strand
TATATATATATATATGTATATATATTTCTGTGTCTGTGTTTGGTTTATCTTCCCATCACCGCTTGACAGCCGGTGTTTGTGTGCTTACGTCCACGTTACTTAGTGGTTTGGCCAAAAAGGAGACCGATGGAATAAGTACTAGGCTTAAAGCAATAAGTCCTGGGTTCGCTTTGTTCGACCAGCATGGCTTCAGTCAAATGACAGAAACAAGTAAAAGAATATATATATATATATATATATATATATATATATACAGGTTGTCCATAAATTACATTTACAATTTGAAAATTTCAGAAAAATATGAAAAATAAAGAGAATTCGGCAGAGTTTATTGAATGAAAAACATAGGCAAACAGATGAAGTTTTATTCGAAACATCAGAACGCTTCCATGTGGGTTCCATTAGTCGCAAAGAAGTTGATTGATGGATCTTAACTCTGATCTATATTAATAAGATTGGTTTGGTAAGACTGACGTGTCAGTCTGCTATACTCACTACACCCTCCTCCTACTTCAACTAACCCTACAAAGATTTTAGCGTTCCAATAAGTAATAATTAAATTTAAAAAATATGACACATTGTCTACTGGTATTTGTGTGTGTGTGTGTGTGTGTGTGTGTGTGACTGTGTCTGTGCGTGTAACTGTATGATACTGTGTGTTTGAGTGTGTTTGTGCTCGTAGACATATGAGACTGTGTGATTGTGTGTGTGCGCGTAACTGTATGAGACTCTGAGTGTTTGCATGTGAAGAGCATACCTGTATGAGACTCTGTGTGTGTGTGTGTGTGTGTGTGTGTGTGTGTGTGTGTGTGTGTGTGACACAATAACTGAATCTGTATGTTAGTATCTGTATTTTAACATGCAGACTGCGTGTGGAATGTCTGCTGATATCCATGTGTGCGTGTGAGTTGTCATCATAATCTTATGATTGTGTAACATCATAAGACTATAATTGTCTGCTGACATATGTCCATAAGTGTGTGTGTGTGTGTGTTTATATATGTATGTATGTGTCTATGTATAAAACGAATAAACTATGTGTGTATGTACGTAACAATATGTTACTGTGTTTGAGTGTGTATGTGCGTATGTCGTTATCTGTGTATGTTTGTGCAACAATAAGAGATTATGCAATTGTCAGCTGGTATCTACTGGCGCATGGCTTAGAGGCTAGTGTATTCGGCCCGCTATCTTAAGTTCGAAAACAAGCGTTGTTACACGGTACTCTTCCGGTCCAGACAGCTGGCAAAAGTGAGTCGTAACTGTAATTCACAAGGGCCAGCCTTGTAATACAATTAATCGTGGAAGTTGTAAAGCTGTGTGTGTGTGTGTGTGTGGATCTTTATATACGGAGGTCCAAACACTTCCTCACGCGCAAGTACAGTAGCTGCTAGCCGGGCACGAAATAGATCCATCAAAACCTTACCATATACAATTGCCACTACTCTGTGTGTGTGAGTGTGAGTGTGTGTGTGTGTGTGTGTGTGTGTGTGTACATGCATGTGTTTTCGTGTGCGCAAATAATAAAATATTTAATTATCTCGAAATTAATGATAGGCCTATCATTATTCGCCATTAAGTTTTCTCGCTGTTTATATATTAATGTTGTTTTGCTAATCTCGAATAACAAAAGAAAAGAAAAATTAGATTTATGATAATGAATCCCACAGTGGTTCATTAGCTAAAACAAAGATTTCATTTTCCGTGGTGTAAATAAAACTAAATCTTGGGTAAGAGGAAAAATTACGAATCAAATCAGCCAACGTTTATAAAAACGTGTTCCGCAACGATCGAATTACATGAAAATTAATACATTCTGTAACTTTATATATAAGTATTTATATTTAAGCAATAAGATTTACTATGAAGGTTTTCTTTACATTTTCTTCCCGAATTTGACGTGGAAATGATATTTTCTTTTGTTTACACACTGATTGAGAGTATAAAGGATTAGAAAATAGTAAATATTTTATTGTACAATTCCGTGTTGATATTCTGAAAGAGATTCTGCTTAGATTTGAATGATATTCACATGAATCAACAAATTTTGATAATTAAAGTTTACTCGTTCAATTTTTTTCGAAAATTGATAGTTATTTGGTTTATCTGAAACAACTAAAATGCAACTTATATAAGAATATCCGGCTAGAAAGATTTATTAATAGTCTATTTCTCATATTTCAGGATGCTGACTATCATAAAAACCTAATTACTCCTTGACTTTTGAATCATGGATTGGGAAATTAGAAATTTTAAAATAAACACCTGACGTTAAACAATTCTAGTGATTTGAAAGATTAATGTCTCATTGCTATTTGACTTTTACAGCGCTCCTCTTCACAAGTGACCAAGAATTGCCGTATCTGAAGTTTAGTAATATTCTTGTTAGTAGCAGCAAAAAACTATTTTGGGCAAACAGTAACCAGTAATGGTTAAAATTAGTGCTATTTCCGTGCATGCATACACGCCCACAGCCACATTTCTGCACATGTGCATGTATATATGCATGTGCGTATATGTGTGTGTGTATGTGTATGTATACACACACATACACACACACACACGCATATATATATATCCAGCCTTGGA
>NC_068984.1:137823889-137824632 GCF_001194135.2 Octopus bimaculoides | reverse complement strand
TTCATCAGAGACAGTGCGAGAAAATGTTTAAGTAATAGTTATTATAGAGAAGATATGAAATACAGAGTGAAGTGAAAGTATGAAAACAGACGTGAGATACATAAGGATATTGTATCTGCAGTTCCATTATTTAAGCAGAATGGTGTTTCTATAAGTTTCTTGTACCTTAGAAAATGGAGAAAACTTTAAATTAACAGACATATTAATTGGACCACATCTGTAGATTATTTTTTAATACAAAACATGACATAACATTTCTATGACATAATAATTTTTGCGGGCGTTTCCGCTTCCAATGTCAGTGCCTACGAAAGAATTACGAAAATAATATTCTTCATCTTCATAGGATATTCGAACTAGTACATGGAGCTTCATCAAAGTGGTCCAGTTGATTTGTGTGATGATCTAAAGATTTCTCCATTTTCTGATTATTTAAATTTGATTCCTGATAAACTTTTGTTTATTCTGTTGTTACCTGTACCGTACGAGTATAGTGTACCTGCATACCCATGCCCAGGGATAGCACAGGTAACTGATACCAATAGTAAATATATAATGAACCTTGTACATTCTAACAAATTGATATACAGTTTTATGCCTTCTGTTTTGAACATGATAATTTATCAACATTGAAACATTTTAATTTGTCAACATTGAAACATTTTAATTTGTCAACATGGAAACTTTTAATGATGTTTTTCTAATTTTCAACTTTTACCATTGATAAACAAAAAATATTGTTG
>NC_068984.1:137822647-137823635 GCF_001194135.2 Octopus bimaculoides | reverse complement strand
ATATATATATATATATATATAATCAGAAAATGGAGAAAACCTCAGATTAACAAACACATCGATTGGACCACATTTATAGATTCGTTTTTAATACAAAGCATGACATAACAAATAGGTGACGTAACAAATCTTACGTCCGTTTCCGCATCCGTTGCCAAAATGAGTTCTATAAATAAATGCGAGAATAAAGTTCTTCGTCTTCAGAGGACATTCGAATTAAGGCAACGGAGCTTCAACAGAGTAAAATACAAGAGCATGCAATATAAACAAAGAGAAGAGGGGAAAGGAGAGAAAACATGGCCTAGAAAAAAAGTCTGGAAGCCCAACATGCTTAGGACATATAATTTACCATCTAGGGGCTACGAGGTCTTTAGGTAAAAGAGTGATCTAGTAATGGTCTAGGGAATGCTACAATTTATTAACGGGTAGATGCAATTTAAAGGGCAGGGTCAAGATGTTTAAAAAAGAAGTTATCAAGAAAATGTATATAAGGAAAATACTAACATGATTATCAAAGATAATGTTTATCCTGTTGGTACCTGCACTCCATGTGCATAGTTCGCCTGCACACCAATGCCTGGGAATAATACGAACAAAGGAGACCGATAGTACATAAGAATATTTTATCCCTTAGTCGGTTATTATAACCGCTAACTCTGTTTACACTATATATTCTCTTTTCCTCTTTTACTTGTTTCGGTCATTTGACTGCAGCCATGCTGGAGCACCGCCTTTAGTCGAGCAAATCTACCCCAGGATCTATTTTTTGTAAGCCTAGTACTTATTCTAGCGGTCTCTTTTGCCGAACCGCTAAGTTACGGGGACATAAACACACCAGCTTCGGTTGTCAAGCGATGTTGGGGGGACAAATACAGACACACAAACACACACATATATACATATACATATATACGACGGGCTTCTTTCAGTTTCCGTCTACCAAATCCACTCACAAGGCTTTGGTCGGCCCGAAGCTATAGTAGAAGAC
>NC_068984.1:137817710-137822637 GCF_001194135.2 Octopus bimaculoides | reverse complement strand
TATATATATATATATATATATATATATAATTTAGTGGTTCGGCAAAAAAGACCGATAGAATAAGTACTGGGCTTACAATGAATAATTCCTGAGGTCGATTTGACTCGACTAAAGGCAGTGCTCCAGCATGGCCGCAGTCAAATGACTGAAACAAGTAAAAGAATAAAAGAATATATATATATACAAACAAACCATTTTTTCTAAATGTCACTTTGCCCAGTTTTCTGCCTTTAAATGCAAATTGGACAAAATATTTTTTTATCATATTTTTTTATCCCCAAATTAGGTATATTACATGAAAGAACTGAGTGGATACGTTTGATAATATCAAAAATAAATAAATAAATAAAAGAGCTTACATTTGGCAGCTAAGATAGGAAATTGTAATTGATACATGACTATTTACGTATGCATCTATATGTAGCTGGTGATAAAACTTTCGTAAGATTGGATGCCGTCATATTTCAGAATTCTTCAAATACATATGGTCCTTGTATGATTTCGTCATTATCTGCAATGTCATAGGTATTCATAATGTGACTAGTATCGAGAAAGCAGGTGTAGTACAGATAGAGTCACTATAATTTCAGTAATATACTTGAAATTAGAATCAAGAAAATGAAAACGACTCATAAGAAAAAGGCACGATAGGTAATTATTATAGAAAGAGTAAAGTTTATTAATAACGTAATTCAAAGGCTGCGTACTGAATGAGAAAATGAAGAATAGAATGTAAAAGATATATGGTGTTGAACGAAATCTGGTGGAATGTTTTGCTTCTAAGAAAACGGAGGTGTAGGTTAATTTAAGAAGCTAGCTTGTTCTGTTTGTTGCAAAAGAAAAACGAAATGTATTGAATGTATTCATTGCTGAAACACTTCAATTTCTTGATGAATGTGGTTTGTGTATTCTTAATATGAAGGAGAGAATAGGTAAGGCAAAATTAGATATGAAAAAGAAAGAAGTTGTTTTATAGTAAGCAAAAGATTAAAGTAAATAGGTGGTGAAATTATAAAATATTTATGTTTGAGAAAAACGTAGGTTGAATAATGAAACAAGAAGGAAACAAAAAGAAAATTTTATGAATGTATGACAACTTTGTAAGTGTTAATTAAAAGATATAATGTGTCAAAGATGTGTCTGGCAATAAAACCGAGATCAACAGAATCAATAGAAATATAAAGTGCAAACATATTGGATAATTAAACTGTACAAATAAGAAAATAATCGAATGATTAGAAGGAGAACAATTTAGGTAAAAAGAAATGATAAGAGTAAGAATATTATCCATCCATCAATCCATCTTCCCCATCCACCATTCTTGGGAGGGTCCTGTGAGTACACTCCTCAGGCACCTCCT
The DNA here is from genome assembly GCF_001194135.2 of Octopus bimaculoides. Classification (NCBI taxonomy): domain Eukaryota; kingdom Metazoa; phylum Mollusca; class Cephalopoda; order Octopoda; family Octopodidae; genus Octopus; species Octopus bimaculoides. Next base: position 137,821,277 of record NC_068984.1, on the reverse strand, counting down.
CTATAGGGTCCTGTCAGAAGCAATCGTCATTACAGTTTTCCATGTTGATTCCCAAGCGTAACCAACTTAGACTATGGTATATTATCCAACCATCTCGCTTTTTGTCTACTCCTAGGTTTCCTGCCAGTTGGATCGACTTCAAAATTCCATCTTACGATTCTTTCCTGCAAGATTTTCACAACATGTCCTTATACCTGAACTGTGACCAATGCGAAGAGATAGCGGCTCGACATGGATCGATTCCCTGATCTCCGAAATATGCACCCTATCGTATAACGTTACTCCGGAGATCCTGCGAAAAATCTCATTTCGACCCCTTGTATCAGAATAACAGAATTAACGTTGATATTGTTGTTGTTTGGGCCATTTTTCTTTTGAGTCATAAGTATTGTACTTGTTTGACGAATTTCACTTTCAAACGGAGATGAAGTCAAAGTGAATATTTTTTCGCCTCAATACTACTAACATTTGATCAGACCCTATTACAATTGATTTAACGTCCTAACTAGTAAAAATCAATTTTACAATATAATCTTTGACAGGATTCCTGCATTTTAAAACATATGTATAAGCACTTGTATCTAGAATATTTCATCTTACATGTTAGCTGCTTAATCTGACATTGCTACGTATCATTTCGAGTAAAGATGTCAACTCGAAAAAAAAAAAGAAGAAAAAAACAGTTTTCAGTGTTTTAAAATAAAGCAACGTTTTTTAGCCAGTAATAAACGTGAACGTTTTCAAACTCTAACTTCACGTTTGTATATAGGGATTTATAGTGATTTCAATTGTACAAAGAAGAAAACATTCAGTTCAAAAGAAGTATTCGAAAGGGAGTCAGAACATGAAACCAATTTCTGGCTATGAAAACGCCGTTGTCGTTTATTATATAAGTCACTCTATAGAAAAGCAGAGAGACAAAACAGCGTGAAATGTGTGTGACGTCTGTTCTTGTTAATCATCAAAGCAGTATCAAAGCTCAAGATATTTCTTTTGCTTCTTGCTTGTATATATGACAAGGACATAGAACTTGACACCAGAGTTGAAGCAACTGAATACTATTGCCATTGGCCAATCAACAAAAAGGAACGGGATTTCTCTTAGAGTGAAAAGCTTTGCAGGGTTATTGAGAGACTTGCTGAACTATGAATTACGCGGTTGCATAAAACCACTAAACAAGATCGATAAGCCAAAAGTTGAACACCCGATTCAAGCCAAATGATTAATTAGAAGGTTTCTGATGTCTTAAGTAAGGTGATTTTTCGACACATCTTGAAATAATATTAATTTCTACCCTCATTAATTACCTTATATATATATATAATACAAAAATGGGACAAGAACGTAAAACATCCAGACAGGTGATACAAAAAGGGACAACAAAACATCCAGGCAGACGATACAAAGAAAACAAGGGTGGGTCATTCGAAGTTTTCTTTCCTCAGTCGAGTTCCAGATTATCCTTGCAGTTTCGGCTGGTTATACTCAAGATTGCTCCAATCTGGCCAGCCCCAAGGAAAAACTAAGCTAAGAGCACTCGATTCCTTGTAAGAAAGCAGCGAATGTATATGAAAACAAAGACGGGAAAAAAACGGAGAAATAGTACACGAATACAAATAACAGGACATTAACAACGGGTGTCTTTCGACTAAGGACGTATATATATATATATATATATATATATATATATATATTAGAAAAAATAATAAGGTACTCAGATATCTGGATGGTTGTACATTTACAGATTTTTGTTAATATGTCACATGTTTTTATAAATTAACACCTGCATCTATTCTTGTGGCGTTCGATCATATAATAATATAAATAATATATATATGCATATATATATACATAAATGCACATACCTACATATATATGTATATATACATGCATATATGGGTACAGGATATCATTCACGAGCGTACTCTTATACAATCATGTAATTAAATAACGTTATTGACTCTCTTCTTGACATAGAAATTGTTATATCTTCGATCAAGGATATGAGAGTGAGTCCAACAGCTTTTGATATTATGTTCTTTCAAAATCAGTCATTTCTGGAGAATTAATTAATTAATTAAGCAATTAAATACTTTTAAGTCCTAATTCTAAGCATCTCGAGTTAACTAGTAAAAAAATGTTTACCATTTTTTTGTAGTGAGAATCACACAAAATATAAACTCTTTCTCCTGCGAAATTTGAAAGTGAAGGCGAGTGGTCTAGTGGTAAAGATGTTGCACTTCTGATCTTTCAGTTGTAGTTTCGATTCCCAGATCAGGTGATATGAGAAGTTCTTGAGCAAAATACTGCATTTACAACAGACCGACGTTCCACTCAGAGTAATTTTGCAATCTCGGTCACTTCTACACTATAGAAATCGAGTAACCAACCGGCTCCTTGAGTTTGGTGTGATTTGAACTCAGAGATGCTCTACTGAATTGTACTAACAATGTCAATTTCGAATCGTAGTCAAGAAGCCACTCGACTTTATTTACCACTGCAAAACGCTTGAGAATGATTCTCAAGGCATGAATACGATGCCAACATGTCAAAATAAATAATTATAAGGCAGATTTTCGCATTGTAATTTCATTATTAAATCCACTTTAAATCTTTTGCGCTAACATTCACTGGTTAACTTGCAAATTCAATTTCAGTTCATCTTCAGTTATTCTTTGTAAAACTTCCATAACTTAATTTGAACGCGATTTTTATTTCAGTTTTCATCAAATAGAAAAAAGACCGAATCCCTATTATCTGAACGCGTCGCTTTTTCTTTACTAATAGTACCTCGATTCTAACAACAATCCATAAATGAGGAGGGAATTTATTTTCACAAATCATTAAATCCTCTTCATGCGTTTCCGAGAAGCAATAATTTTGAGGACACTTTCAAGAAAAATCAGTCATTAACACAACGTTCTCTCCCATTCAAAAAGTGACATAATATTCTCCCCTTTATGTTCATTCATATTTGCACTGCGATTATATTGATTTTCACAAAACAAACTGTTCAATTTTGTAGAACGATGGTGAATGGATCAACCAGAATATCTTACCTTGTTTTATCGATCACGTAATCTTAAAAGGCAAAATCCAACGCGCTGGAATTTGAACACGATATATAGAGAATTGAGATCAAAAACTAGTAACATTTCACTCCAGTACTTATTTCCTTTTGAACTCTGATGCTTCCGAACGCATGTTTGATTCAATGTGAATTTCCATAATACATCAAATCGACAAATGATTTTTTTTTTCGTAACTACCGATTACATATACAAAACTTCGAAAAGTACATTTCAGTGACTAATTTTTCTTAGAGTCAGGAAATAATTAAACTCCGAATAACTACTAACATGATCAACTCTCATGTAAGATCCACAATGGAATAATGTCATCTATATTGATTGCAGCTAAAAGACAGTCATTGAGTTCATTAGCAAAAATTTAGCAACACATTCCGTTTTGTAGTCAGCAGACGCCATCACTTTATTTCTTCGTCTATCGCTACTACAACGGTTTATTCTACTGTGAAATATCTAGCAGCATGTCACATATCTTTCC
>NC_068984.1:137816336-137817338 GCF_001194135.2 Octopus bimaculoides | reverse complement strand
ATATATACACACACACATATTTAGTGATAGACAGAAATAGAAGAGAGAGACAAACAGACAGACAGACAGACAGACAGACAGATAGATAGATAGATAGATAGATAGATAGATAGATAGATAGATAGATAGATAGATAGATAGATAGATAGATAGATAATGGACATTTGTTCTTAAAGACTTGCTTTGGAAGCTTTTTGGAATCTTTTTTGGAAGAAGAGTTATTGGAAAAAAAGGCTTCCCCTTCAGAAATAAAGTGACTAACTTTGCTAAGACCGAAATCTAGCTATGATAAACAGTCCATTATCGAAGCGGCATCATTATATTTCCTGGAACAAATACAAAATGCATGACAATCAATAGAAGGAAGAGAATAGCTGCAAGACTGCACCTCTGCTTCAATCCGCATTTAATCGGAAAATGTTCAGAGATGTTGTTTTGATAAGTAAAAAAAAAAAATCACGTGACTTATCACCGTGAATCTATGAAGTGAAATGATTTAGGCAGGTAAAGTGGTGAAGAACCTTCCACTTGGCATTTCTTGATATGCTGTCGATAGATTTTACGAAGTCTTCAAAGAAAAGGAAGAATAGTTTCTGATCTTTGCCTTTTTATTGCAGTGTTCTTGCTTCAAGAAGCGAAACTAGTGGCTTACCAAACTATTGTCATCATTTTATTGTAGTCAGATTATATATTTATTCATATTTACATTATTTACATTATTTACATTTGACAGATATTTGTCTTCATTGCTTCGGCTGATATACCCTCCAGCCTTCATCAGGTGTCTTGGGGGAAATTTCGAACCTGGGTTCTCATTCCTAAGGTATATTTCGATGTTGTTGTTGTTGTTATTATTATTATTATTATTATTATTTTTATTTTTATCATTATTATTATTATTTTTCAGGTCACTGCTTGGAATCGAACTCGGAATCTTGGGGTTAGTAGCCCGTGCTCTTAACCACTACGCCATATACCTGTTGGCTACTAACCCCAAGATTC
>NC_068984.1:137814385-137816232 GCF_001194135.2 Octopus bimaculoides | reverse complement strand
TACATGAACTTCTAACTTGTTGTCTCTTGAGGTCTCTGGGTGAGACTTGGATCCAACTTGTACAAATGCAAAACAAAAGTCAAACATAAAATAATAATAATAATAATAATAATAATAATAATAATAATAATAATAATTACAAAACATCGAAAAATACCTTAGGAACGAGATCTCAGGTTCGAAATTTCCCCAAGACACCTGATGAAGGCTAGAGGATATTTCAGCCGAAACGTTGTGTTACCAACAAAAAAAAAAGATGAGGACAAATATCCGTCAAATGTAAATAATGTAAATAATGTACATGATTCCTCATCTCTTAAACATAAAACTATATATTTGAAAAATATTCATTATTCACGTGACCTTGTTTTTATAATTTATTTTTGAATAGTCCAAAGAAAATTATATTTATCGTTTTAGCCAGTCATTATAAATGTAATCTCCATAATTCGAAGCCATTTTGATAAGTATTAACGCACGAAACTCTGTAACTTTGAGTCACTCTGTAACTTCTGCCAATTAATAAAATATGTACTCAGGTTTTGAGTTCTGCTTTCCTATATAACAGACATAATAATATAAAGCAAAAAACGTGCCACAGCAAAATTAATGTTAGATTAAAATCAGTAAATAATATCGTCTTACGATAAAAGAAATTTGGTTACTTTTTAAAGATATAAATAAATTTATAACTACTGTTATTTTAAAATTTTCCATGTTCTGTATTATTAAACTATTGAATTTAAATAAACGTAAATTATCAGTGATGTGACTGGAAATAATGATGGAAGTACGTTACTTTTCATAAGAAGTAAAAATCTTAAAAAGCACAAATGCTTCTGAAATCTGGAAACCTTAACGAGCAGAGAGATACAATTATATAAAAAATACATTATTTATATCCGAAAAATAAGACAAATCAAATGAAATGACAAAATGAAATAAGAAAAAATGATAAAAGTAGAATGGACTATAACAGATATATTAAAGCAAACATAAAATTTATGTTATATGTCTTATGGATAAACTACAAAATATAATGATTTATCTTGTAAAGGAATCAAGGACTCTAGCTAGAAATGAGCTGTTTTAGAAATTTATAGTTATTGTGTAAATACAGAATTATTACAACTTATCGAAGTCAGAAAATTGAATACATTTCAAAAGAAATATACAAACTGTATGATTATGTATTTGGATAAAGATTATGTATTTGTATAAAGATTCTATATTAAAGGATTGCTCAAATGTATTTCTATTCTAAAGGTGTCATGAAACTTAGCTCCCTCGCTTACAAAGGCTGGTACTGGCAAAAACAGGCTGGCATCCCAGCAAGGAGGAGGCGCGCCAAGCATGACATTTGACCCCATCAAAACACATTTTAAGATGATTACCGAGATCAGTCTATAAAAAAAACATTTATTGTGTTATATTGTTTAGGAAAGACCATGACGAATAAATTCCATCGTCTTTTAGTCATTTACTAAATTTACATTCCTTAAAGTACTCTGACTAATTATTGCAGACTGATCATTGATTAATAGCTTTAATTAAGGAAGATCCTGATAAATAATCTTATGGATATTTTGTATACGGCATAACTGTCTGTAGCATGTTTACAGCACAATAAAGACTCCTGATGAAACAATTGTAACCAATTGTCTGTTTTTATTAAATGTGTGTGCGTGAGCGTGTGTGTGTGTGTGTGTACAGAAACAGATAGAGTGAGAAAGGGAGCGAGAGAGAGAGAACTAGATCTCTCTATATACATGTGTGTGTATGCGTGTGTGTGTGTGTGTGTGTGCGTGTATATATATATATATATATATATATATATATATATATAT
>NC_068984.1:137812542-137813921 GCF_001194135.2 Octopus bimaculoides | reverse complement strand
TATATATATATATATATATATATATTTGTTTGTTTGCAAGCAAATATTGGCCTGCAAAGAAACATTGAGATCTAAAATTCAAAATACAATTATATAAACGCATGAATTTATAACCAATTAAATGTACGTACTCTCACACAGACACATACTCACAATAAAATTTCAAAGTGAACAAATGAGTATTAAGAAAGTTATAAACAAACAAACAAGGAAAGAAAGAAAGAAAGAAAGAAAGAAAGACGATAATGATTCGTTTAATGTTGAAAGTACGGTGAAACACATAGACACGGCCCTCATATATACTCCAGTACATATAATACATACATCCTCGCATGTACATAAGTATAATGTATGATGATGGTGTATATATACTGCGGTTTCACAAAATAATGGAAATATCATTTGTTAACTATTTTTCTAAATCATTTGGCCGCTACTGTGAAGCATATAGATGGCTCTGTGATTATTTCGGCTGTCATATCAAGGAATTCTCTTAACGCTTCAATTGTTCTACATAGCAAAGTGTCAACGCCAAGGATCATGTGAGTATTTTGGTTGCTCATATCCACCCCATGGCACAAAGATTATTTTCTGATAGTGGTGCAATTTCCAAGAAAGATGACGTAACTAAATGAACTCTTATGTTATGTGTTGCTTTGTGTTTGTGTGTGTGCGTGCGAGCATGCGTATGAAAGTATGTAAAGTAAATGAATTTCCATCGGCTTCAAGAAAGAATATTTCGTGTTATTCGATCAGCTGAATGATCTACTCATTGAATTGGCGCATAAGTGGAAAAGTATTTCGCAGACATGTTTACCCTCAAGTCTCAGTCACAGAATTTTGATTTACAGTTATGATCAACCAGAAGGACTGCGCCAGGTTTTCTGTGAATTTGGCTTTCTTCCCAAGGATTGAGTCAAGCATGCCTATTGTAAAAGACACCTGTCGAAGATACCTGAGACCGAAATTGAAGCCAAAATTTCGTGACTGCAAAGCAACGGAGACTTAAGACAGAGTAATAATTGTTTCTAGTGTAGACACAAGGGCAGCTAAATTGAGTCCAGTGCACGATTGTACATTATTTTGTCGACCCTGATGGAATGAGAAGCAAAGTTGACGTCGGCGGTATTAGAACTTAGAACATTGAGAGGCGAAAGAAAGCCGCTCTAACAATTGTGCTATCTCGCTGGTTTAATGATGAAAACAAAAATGATAATGGGAAGAAGAAGAAGAAGAAGAAGAAGAAGAAGAAGAAGAAGAAGAAGAAGAAGAAGAAGAAGAAGAAGAAGAAGAAGAATGCATAAATATAGGCGATAAAAATATCAGTAAGGTTATGTAACCTGTATAGTGATATAGCAGGATGTTCTTGCCATGTATTT
>NC_068984.1:137807687-137811555 GCF_001194135.2 Octopus bimaculoides | reverse complement strand
GAAGAAGAAGAAGAAGAAGAAGAAGAAGAAGAAGAAGAAGAAGAAGAAGAAGAAGAAGAAGAAGAAGAAGAAGAAGAAGAAGAAGAAGAAGAAGAAGAAGGGAATAATGACGGCAGTTACGAGCAGCAACGATGTGACGTTTAAGCTGCAGAAATTAGATGGTTGCCGTAGGTTGATATTTTGGTCTTGAGCAGAGCTTAGAACAATGTTTACCAAAATGAGTTAGTTGACAAGAAGATGAACGTTTTTAAACTAAACCACATGCTTCCATATTATTGCCAAGAGAAGAAAAAAAAAACAATGCGTGGATGAAAAAATGGGATACATGCTTTGCTTTGATGTTATGACAATTAAGGAAACAGAATTGTTCTGTAGACAAAGAAGAGAGGCTGGTAAAAAAGCCAAACTCGCTATCTTCAATTCGGTTTCCGTGCCTGTCTCCACGTATGGCCAGGAATGTTGGGTAATAACCGAACGAATATGATCGTGAATACAAACAGCTGAAAGGGAGTCATTTCGAAGGATCATTAGACTGGTGTTACTCGACAGTTGTTTGAGCAGTCTCTCCAATGCGAGCCGCTACTTCTCCACATTGAGAGTAAGATCTCCGGTACTGCGGACATGAGATTCGAATGTCGTAGGAAAGGATAGCAAGACCAACGACAATAGCATTCGGCTGTTTCGAATCTGGTGTCAAGTTCTATGTCCTTGTCATAAATTCGAGCAAGAAGCAAGAGAAATATCATGAGCTTTAATACTGATTTGATGATTAACTAGTGAAGGCGCGTGGCTTAGGTGGCTTAGTGGTTAGGTATTCGACTCGCGATCGTAGGGTCGCGAGTTCGATTCCGGGTGGCACGTTGTATCCTTGAGCAAGACACTTTATTTCACGGTGCTCCAGTCCACTCAGCTGGCAAAAATGAGTAGTACCTATATTTCAAAGGGCCAGCCTTGTCACACTCTGTGTCACGCTGAATCTCCCTGAGAACTACATTAAGGGTATACGTGTCTGTGGAGTTCTTAGCCACTTGCATGTTGACCTCACGAGCAAGCTTTTCAGTTGATCGGATCAACTGGAACCCTCGTCGTTGTCGATGATTAACTAACACAGAGGTCACATGCGGACGCGTGTGATATTCTGTCTCTCTTTCTTTCATTAAGAGGACTTGTAATAAACGACAATGGTTTTTCCACAGCTAGAAATTGGTTTCATATTCTGATTCCCCTTCGGATATTTCTTTTAAGCTGAATGTATCCTCCTTTGTACAATTGAAATCACTACCAAACCCAATATGTAAATATGAAGGTAAAGTTTGAAAACGTTCACGTTTATAAATGGCTTAAAAACGTTGCTTTACTTTAAATCACCGAAAACTGTTTTCCGAGTTGACATCTTTCTTTACTCGACATGGTACGTAGCAATGTCGGATTATGCAACTAACATGCAAAATGTAATAATTCTAAATCTAAAAGCTTATATATGTGTTCTAAAATACAGGAATCTTTTCAAAGACTATGTTGTAGAATTGATTTTTACTAGTTAGGACGTTAAATCAATTGTAATAGGGTCTGATCAAATGTTAGCAGTATTGAGGCGAAAAATATTCACTTTGACTTCATCTCCGTTCGAAAGTGAAATTCGTCAAACAATTACAATACTATTGACGCAAAAGAAAATGGCCCAAACAACAACATTATCAACACTAATTCTGTTTTTCTAATACAGGCGGTCGAAATGGAATTCTTTGAAGGATCCCCGGAGTAGAGTTACACGATAGGGTGCATATTTCGGAGATCAGGAAATCTATCTAGATCGAACCGCTATCTCTTCGCATTGAGTGATCACAGCTCAGGTATAAGGACATGTGGTGAGAATGTTGCAGGAAAGAATCGTAAGATGAAATCTTGAAGTCGAGCCAACTGGCAGGAGACCCGGGAGTAAACCAAGATCGAGATGGTTGGAAAAAAATTCATTGTCTCAAATAGTAACACTTGGAAATCTAACAGAAAAGTGTAATGACGGTCGCTTCTGACAGGACCCTCTTGAAGAGGCGCGTGAGGAATCTAATTCCACAACCACCACCACCCCTTCAGGAATGGTGGGGGAAGAAATGGATGGATTGTTAAAAAGTTAAGTATCAAAATAAAAAAGTATATCATGGAAATATTAGTAAGGCAAAAAATTGTATTTAAGTATAATTAACTTTTTTATTTTAAAAACAAATTACATTTTAATTAAGCTTAAGTGATAGAGCTCGATTCGAGGAATTTCATGGTATCAATCTCTGCAATAAAGTTTTAAAAAAGAAAAGTTATTAGTGCTTGCTTCTCAAATTTGAGGGTGATAATGTAGTTCTGTACTTTTTTATGAATATAGTTCTATAAGGGGACTTTTAATATATGTTACCGGCATAACTGAGGTAAGGAAAAATATATTAACCGCTAATTTACAATTAGTTTAATTACGGTATCGGTTTAATTAATGCAATTATATCATGTAAACACAGTCCCGTCATATCTGAGAGGAGAAACAGAATCGCAGTAGTTTTACATTGACAGGAAATTCTCAGTAAGGCAAAAAATTGGATTTAAGAATAATAATATTTTTTTTATTTTAAAAACAGGCTGTTTTAATTAAGCTTAAATGATAGAGTTCAAATTAAGGAATTACTAATCTTTTTTAAATTTTTTTTAGATTAAAACTTTTTATTTTAATTCAATAATAATGATAATTCAATCATAAAGTTTATTATTCAATTTTCAATAAGGTAAAATCTTAAATTATTAATTGACACATTATTAATTAGCATAATAGCATAGCCTGGAATAAAGATTATAAACCTGGAAAAATACAGGACAATTTATTACACTTTGAAAAATTCAGGACAACTTATTACATCTGGTAAAGTACAGAACAAGAAAATTTTTTATTTAAAATATTGCAGCTAAGGATAAAATTTGAATATTAAAAATTATTTGATTTTAATTTACAAAGTAACATTATTATTAAAAAAGGTACCATCATTTTGTTAAAATATTGACACACTACAATACTTAAAAAATGAGAGCCAGAAGTACCAATATAGCTAAAGTTCTATGCAGAATAGAATGGTATATATAGTAGGCAAATTTATTATGTAAAAAATAGGCATTGGGTCAAGACTAAAAGTGTGAAGACTTGGCAATAACTTAGGCAATAACTCAAGCAAATTTTACTGTGAATTCGTTGTTATAGGTAGATTTTACTGTAATATATAAACAATTTTTGTATTATTCTATTTATTGTACTAACTAATTATGTACTACTATTATTTTTTATAACCTATATTCAAATTTCTAATTATTAATTAATAATTAAACAAATGCATTTTTTTAAGTGCAAAAAATATTTTGAGTTATTTTTTATTTTTAATACAAGTTACAAGTAATAACAGATAGAATTAATAACTTGTGATAACATTTTTAGTTTTAATAAAAGCTAATATTTTAAAAATCTAAATATTTTATTTGAAATTTTATCCTTAGCTGCAATATTCTAAGTATAAATTTTCTTTTTCTGTACTTTGGAAGATGTAATAAGTTGTCCTGTACTTTTCCAGGTTTATAATCTTAAGAATATTATTATTTCTCTTGCTAGCATTTTTCCATTTAATTACGCTAAGCCTACATTCATTACGTTCTTTTATTTGTTTGTTTGTTTCAGTCATTTGACAGCGGCCATGCTGGGGTACCACCTTTAGTCGAACCCAGGACTTATTCTTTGCAAGCCTAATACTTATTCTATCGGACTCTTTTGCCGAACCGCTAAGTTACGGAGACGTAAACACACCAGCATCGGTTGGTGAGGGAACAAACACACACACACACA
>NC_068984.1:137806663-137807446 GCF_001194135.2 Octopus bimaculoides | reverse complement strand
GATAATATATATATATATATATATATATACGACGTGCTTCTTTCAGTTTCCGTCTACCAAATCCACTCACAAGGCTTTGGTCGGCTCGAAGCTATAGTAGAAGACACTTACCCAAGGCGCCACGCAGTAGGACTGAACCTGGAAACATGTGGTTGGTAAGCAAGCAACTTACCACACAGCCACTCCTGCGCCTGTAGAAAAATGCACAACTATTCACGAATTTGCGCGTCATCTTTGTGCATTGACCATGATAATCTTCTCTGTATCATTCCAATTTTAGTATATGCATTGTCGAAGCAATAACTTGTCCTGTATTTTGCTAGGTTTATAATTTTAAGAATATTATTTCTCTAGCTCGCATCTTTTATTTTCACTCAATTATATACAATTATTAAACCAACTCATATTCTATATTTCGTTTTCCTTTTACCGCTGTCTCTCCAAACAATGCCACTATATTTGGCCATTTCTAATCGTTTCTTTTGGTTTCTCTACTCTTATTGAAACTAACTCGCTCCAGTATCAATCTCTTTTACATATATATATATTCATATGCTCAATTTCCGTTACTCTTCGAAAAGACAGCATTGGCAAAACTTCCAATTCAATGTCACCTTTGAAGATGCATATTTAAATCTACTTCTTCCATTGAGTTTCTTTATTCGATATAGTTTTCTTTCTTTTTTCAAATACCACACATACATACTCAATCATACACACGCAACACACACATGCACATATATATATACATATATATATATATATATATATAAGCATATATAT
>NC_068984.1:137805786-137806653 GCF_001194135.2 Octopus bimaculoides | reverse complement strand
GGGTGAATGTGATAAGCACGTTATTTGGATGAAACAAATATTTTTTTTTAATTTTGTAAATAAGTCTATTGTATCACTTTTCTTATTTCCTTAGAAATTTTCTTCATTTTCTTTGAATTTTCTTTCCCTTTTTTCGTTAAGTATTTCTTTATTTTTCAGCTGTGTGTGAGTGTATCAGTGTGTGAGTGTGTCTGTGAGTAAGTGTGTCTGTGTGTGTGTGTGTATATATATTTGAGAATGTATGCGTCTGTTTGTGTATGCGTTGTTTCAAAATGACACGAGGCAAAATACTACACACTTCTTTATAACACGAAGTTCATTTCTGGTAACATAAAAAAAGAACATTTCTGCTGCTACGTATTTCTTATATATATATGAATATATACATGTGTGAGTGCGCACGCTTGTGTGTGTCTGTGTGTTCATATATTATCTAATTTGGCAATGATGATATTCTAAGATCTAAAGTAATATCACAACAATACCAGGTAAGTGTCAGGTAGCAAATGCCTAATGATAATAAAATCAATGGAAAATCTCAATAAAGATTATTTGCGTGTTTGGTAAACCGTGTTTTATTCTGGATTCCTTTAAGCACTCACGGTGTCTTCTGATGGAAGATTGTACTTAAATATGGTTGTCGAATCAAATAATAAAAATGTGCATCATATTATATGTGTGTGTGTAGGTATATATGTACATTGTATGTGTATGTGTATTTTTTTCTCTTCACGAAAATATGAAGAAAATATCTCACGGTTACGTATATAATATACATACATACATACATACATACATACATACATATGTGTGTGCGCTTGTGTGTATGTATGAATGTACCTATGTATATCTATCTATATATATATA
>NC_068984.1:137804199-137804940 GCF_001194135.2 Octopus bimaculoides | reverse complement strand
TATATATATATGTATGTATATGTATATGTATGTATGTACGTATGTATATGTATAAGTGTATACATATACACACATAGGTACACTGGAAATACATACAAAAGTGTGTGGTTAACAAGTTCGCTTCGTAACCACGTGGTTTTGAGTTCAGTTCCGCTTCGCTGCACATTGGGCAAATGTTTTCTTCTAAATGGCCTCAGATCGGCCAATTTCTTGTGCGTGAAATTTGGTCGATGGAAACCGTATGGAACCTTCTCTGTTTGCATGTATGTGTGTGTGTCCATGCGTACTTTTCTAGTTATCCCCACCACCACCACCACTACCACATCCACCGTCAGTACTTGACAACCCATGAAATATGTACCTGGGATTAAAAGAAAGATAATGATTTGAGGTTGATTAGTTCGATTAAATTCTTCAAAAGGTATTCCTACACAGGTGCAGTCAAGTGACTGAAACAAATAAAAAATATGTACATAGGTGCAGGTGTGGCTGTCAGGCGCAAGAGTGGCTATCAGGCGCAGGAGTTTGTGTGGCTCGGGCGCGGGAGTGGTTGTGTGGTAAGAAGGTTGCTTCCCAAACCACATGGTTCCGGGTTCAGTCCAACTGCGTGGCACTTTGGGCAAGTGTCTTCTACTATAGCCTCAGGCCGACCAAAGCCTTGTGAGTGGATTTAGTAGACAGAAACTGAAAGAAACCCGTCGTGTTGATATACATACATACATATACATATATATATATATA
>NC_068984.1:137801713-137802631 GCF_001194135.2 Octopus bimaculoides | reverse complement strand
TATATATATATATATATATATATATGAGGATGCATAATGTTGTAATTCTGAATGTTGGAAAAATTGCCGTCGCTTTATATTTCATATTTTATTCATTCCTTTCAGCCACTTCCCAGACGCTGTTTTAATTTGTATCCAACACCAGTTAGCGACGTCCGTGGGAAAATATGCACACAACTCTAATGTATTGTAAAATACCGAACACTTTGCCAGTAGCCATTAAGAGAGTTCGTGATTCAAAGAGAAATTTATGTTGCATAATATATACTTGTATATGTGTATGCGCCTATGCGTGCTCACACACACACGTATATGTATGTATATATATATTTATATGCAAGTTCATATATAGATGCAGATATGCGTTTTTATAAAGACATATATGTATGTGCGTCTCTGTGTGTATCCGCGTGTGTGTGCGTGTGTGTGTGTGTGTGTGTGTGTCTGTCTGTCTGTGTGTGTGTGTGTGTGTGTGTGTGTGTGTGTGTGTATCTGTCTGTCTGTCTTTTATTTTTTACTTGTTTCAGTCATTGGACTTCTGGACTGTGACGACCATCCTGGAGTAGCGTGGTGAAGAGTTTTAATCGAACAAATCGACTCGATTTTGTTTTAACGTGTAGGACGAATTCTAAAGGTCCGTCTTGCCGAGCCGCTAGTTTGCGGGGACATAAATGAAACGACACTGATTGTGAAGTTGTTGAGTGGGAGCCAAAAATAAGCATGTTATGTCTCAAGCTATTGCTATCTAGTACCTTCGGATGATCTCTACTCAACCGCTACACAACTGCTACTCGACTGCTACTGAACTGCTACTCAACACACCTACCACGGCCAGACTACCTCTATTTATATGTCTTGAGAGATCCTATTTCTTCGCCTGGGGGCGTCGACACAACAAAGCACAAGATAAATACTCAT
>NC_068984.1:137798476-137801378 GCF_001194135.2 Octopus bimaculoides | reverse complement strand
ATATATATATATATATATACACATATATATATATATCTGTGTGTGTGTGTGTGTGTGTGTGTGTATGAATATATATATATATGTGTGTGTGTGTGTGTGTATACAACGGTCTTCTACACAGTTTCCATCAACCAAACTCACTGACAAATTCACACACGTTCAGCCCAGAGCTATAGTTGACGACATTAGCCCAAGTTAATGAGCAGCGGCCCTGAACTCGTAACCCACGTGATTGACAAGCAAGCTACTTAACCAGTCAAACCTGCATCTCGTACTTGAGATCACAAATCTCCAAGATCACCACCAACACTATCAGAATTTTTCGTCATCTTCATCATCGTTCCCGTCTTAGTCGCCACAATTTCAAACTCCAATCTGAACATCGTCCCCGTCTGAACGTTACATTGTCGCTGCAACAAATACGAGGCAAATTTCTGTCAAATAGTTTAGTGTAGCTAGGCTATATTATCCAATGTGTTCTTAAAACAAAATATTTGTATAGTTATTAGTTGAGAGTGATTTGGTTTCAATTTCTAGCAGCGTAAGCGACCAAAGTTACGTTATTGGTTTGAGTTGATAAATTAAACAACGGTGATAAATTAAACGATCTATAATAACACTCTACAATTCATTTTTAGTATTTGATATCATAAGTATAAAGTCTAGAGTACCTGACAATCTGTTTTTACAGATATTAATATACAACAGTTATTAATATACGCAATAGATTTAATGGTTCATTAAACGGTCAGGTGGAACTTCCCAGTAGAAATGAATTTTTATTCAATAACTTTGACTCTAATTTCAGTACTGAATCTCTCCATTATTAAATGGTCTGTTGTTATTTACACATTTAGTTATACATATATTATATATATATATATATTATTATGTATCCTACTTTCAAAAACAACATTCTTCATTTCTTTTCTACATCCGGTCACTTATTTTTTGGGCCATGCAAAGACAAACGTGTTTTACTCCGTACTAACAGCCCCTTCCTCTTTTCCCTCTTCTCTGAACTTTTTCCTCTCACCGACGAAGTGCCATGCTCAAAACGTCATTTCTAATCTATTTTTTCCACCTAAAACTTTTGCTGAGCGTTAATCAAATATGGCAGTTTTAGTACACCATAATTTCAAGTAGTATACATTTCCTTTTTTTTTCTTTATTTTTTGCATCTCAGGAGGGTTATTGTGTCAATAATAAACACATACACTGGTTCTGTTTTACTTCGTTTAATTATTAGTCAATTGCCTGATTGTTTGATTAATCGTTCGAAACAAGTAAACAATGAAAAAGAACATTTGAAATGGGAAGAAGTCATGACTGAGATGTTGATCATAAGATTGGTTGACTAAAACTAACCTGGGGCTGAACAAAAATAAAAAAAAAGACAGAAAGACCGTGTCGGTTCCTATCAATAACTTACCAACAACTCTAGATTGGTCATTATATCCAGGAAAACAAAACATCGTTACAGGTTCCACAACCACAATCTGATAGCAAATATGTAAAGAGTAATGATGCTAAAACTTGAATTTAACCTTTACACAAAAAGCTCTTACAAGTCGCATCAACGTAGGGAAGCCAACGGGATTCTGGTCTATATTCTATATTCGAAAATAGATATTCATTTATCCCTTTCTATTGACTTCATTTAATTCAGCAGCCTCCATTCTGGGGAGACACATTGTACGTTCTTATATTTCTAATTAGTAGCATATTATACGTTATGTACCAGGTGTAACACAAATATTACAAAGTTTCCTGTATTGTGAGTTTCCAAAATTTGCAATTATAACTTCTACATAGATGAACTATTAAAGCTCTTATCATAATGATGTTTTGAGTGTATAATGATGTTTTTAGTATATAATATAATATATATATATATATATATATATATATATATATATATACATGTTTGCACATATGTATATATATTCATGTATATCAGCGTGCATATTTATGTATGTGTGTGAGAATGTATATATAAAAATGTATGTATCTTTATACATACAGAGTCAAAGGAAGAAATAAACATATATATATATGTGTGCGTGTGTGTGTGTGTGTGTGTGTGTATGTATATGTGTCTGTGTATGTATAAATATATGTATGTGTATATAGAGAGAGAAGATATACATACATAAACACATGCCTACAAACATACATACATAAGGTAAGTAGTTAAGTGTATATAGTGTATATGTATATAGTTATACATTTATGTATGTAGGAAGGTAGCTTTAGCGATCGATTTGGGGATGAGGTGGGAAAACTGAATGAATATTAATGGAAGAATAAAAAGCAATTGATGCGAAGTAAATTATTTTATTGGAATTCGAAATATTTGTGTACTTCACATTAAAGGTAGGTACTCTATGTTGTACATACTTATACATACATCGTACACACACACACAGAGGCATATACGTATATATATTTATATACATATGTGTTTATATATATATATATATATATATATATATATATATATATATATATATATATATATATATATATATATATAATGCTGAGACGCATATATTATTATGTGTGTGTGTGTATGTGTGTGTGTGTGTGCGTGTGTGTGTGTGTGTGTGTAATATGTGTATCTATATATAAATATATATAAACCTTCTGTCTATGTATATATATGAGCATGTTAATGTGTATGTATGTATGTTTATGTATATGTCTGCGCGTGTGAGTGTGTTTCTGTGACTGTGTGTGAATCTCAAGTACTGTACATTGAAAATACACAATACATTATTTCGTACATTTTTTCACTTCATATAATGAAAAAAAATGACAATTGATTAAAAAAAAGTTTAAACATAAAAATTCATAAAGATGTATGGGTGTGTGTGTGTGTGTGTGTGTGTGTGTGTGTGTG
>NC_068984.1:137794875-137798200 GCF_001194135.2 Octopus bimaculoides | reverse complement strand
TGTGTTTATGTGCTTGTGTTGATATTTTTGAGATAAACAGGAATTACATAATCGTGCAGCAGTTTTGTTCGAAAGCAACATCAGTCGACCGAACACATTTGCCGGGCAGAAAAGGAGGGCGAGCGAATGATTCTACGCAATGCAAGTGACGTAGAAAAATTAACTTGGAAGTTAGCGAGTAAAAATTTGGGTATTTTTCGGCAAGTTAAAATTAGTTGACATTTTAAATACTTAAGATTAATAGAACGGCGTCGAATATCATCGCAGTTTTCGGAAACATCCGTAATCCGTTTTCTTAGCACCCTTAATCCGTTCTTACTTTCAGACTCTGGTAATCTATCATTTGTCTTTCGATTTCCAAATGTGCTTTTCTATGTGTTGTGTAGTTCTCTGGATGGCGAAAACGGAATGCTGTTGTCCAGGCAACTTTCGGAAAAATATTAAGTACTATGTAACAGACTCACGCAATGTTTTTCTCTTAGTATATAAGAGCTCTTAGTATATAAGAGCTCTTAGTATATAAGAGCTCTTAGTATATAAGAGCTCAATGAAACAGCGACTTGAGGGCTATTGCAGTCCTTTATGACACAGTAAAGAAATGGAATGGAAAAAGAAGAAATATTACATATAAAACACATGTGATAACTAGCTTATTAATTTCGTCATAATGTATAAATGAGACATTTCTCATCTTGTGAATTATTAAGTGAAGAATAGTTAATCTAATTTACGTTATATGGAGAAAACAAACTAGCTGTTCTCGTGCGGCATTCAATTGAATAAGGAGAGAGGACAAGTCGTTTAATAATTAAACGGTATCAGTTTAATATGATTTTCACGAAAAAGAGACTGTTATAGTGTTATATAGAAGATTTATGTAGACACACATAGTAGACAGAAAATTTATAGATACCCATGCATATATACATATTTACATACGCAGACAAATACTATATATATAGATATATAAATGAGCAACAGGTGTCAATCTATTATTGCCGTTTCTAACGACTCCTTCAACTGATTAACATTTGCAGTGAATCTTCTACTATTTCTTATTTCTTTATTGCCCACAAGAGGCTAAACATAGAGGGGACAAACAAGGACAAATAGATTAAATCGATTACATCGACCCCAGTGCGTAACTGGTGCTTATTTAATCGACCCCCAGAGGATTAAAGGCAAAGTCGACCTCGGCGGAATTTGAACTCAGAACGTAACGGCAGACGGAATACCGCTAAGCACTTCACCCGGCGTGCTAACGTTTCTGCCAGCTCGCCCCTCTTGTATCTGTCACCTAAAATAGTAGTAGAATCACTATAAATGTTTTTGCTCCATGGATTTTAAACTATGTTAAATCATTTCGGATATCCTTAATTTTGAAGTTCATGAATTCGTCTGACGAAAACGGTTTCTTTACAATCATATAATGTCTTCATTAATCAATTAAAGGACTCATTCGAAACGGCCGTAATAAATTGATACCTGTACCTCTACTGTTACACATATTTTATTCACCTGTCTCAGATTCTGTCCTTCGTAAATACTATGGACCATATATTTAATATAGTGTACATGTTTGTATAGCTCAAGAGCGGATTTCTTCACTCAGCTACATATATATATATATATATATATATATATATATATATATATATATATATATATATATATATATATATCATTCGGTTGGTACTTACGTACCAAGTTTGTTATTCACATAGTATTGTTTCGTGTATATTATTCCGACGTAGCGAAGTGCCTCAATTTAAATACCTAATTCAACTGAATCTTATATATATATATATATAAACACGCACATACACAAGCGTAAAATATGTATACATATTGCTGAGTACACTATAGATCGGAAGAGGCCACTCGAGAGGCATCGACTACGATGGAAAGACAATTTAGTTAAACGAGAATGGTGCGATCAAGAAAGAATTGGAAGTGCATTGTGACCAGCTGTGCATAAAAATATCCAATAGCCTGGTTGATATATGAGTATATATTTATATATCGAACGCGGAGCCGCTTAGCTCAAAGGATAGAGTGCTCAGCTGCAATTTAAGAAAAACGGAGTTCGATTTTCCGTAGCTGCTTGCTGGCCACGTTTTCCGTCTAACAAGGGGTTTTTTTTTACCCAATTTCCCAAGCTGTTTTCAGAGCCAATCTCCTGCTTTCGAGGTAGAAGTTACCGGTTACGTAGGAAAACCATTTCTAAAATTAAACCACTATATATTTTAAACGCTATGACTAAAACTTATATTCAGTGGATTATTTAATTAAAAGATTAAACACTCTGAAAGTACAGTCATTAACAGTGATTTCATACGTGAGATATCTTGCGAACAATTGCATGTTATACGGTCTTTCAGTTCAATTCGTTCCAAGTTTCATTAAAAACCGACTCACCGTTCCATCTGTTTCCATGAAATTCACGTGGCACAAGCTTCTTATAATGTTGGACATAAGCGTACAATTTTCTTTCGTTATTTCGTCTCTACTGATAAGAACGATTTAACGTATGAATCCTTAATAAGCGTTTGGCGTAATGTTAATTAGATATCTATTTTAATTAATATCTTCTAGCTGAGATTTTGCCACTTCTCAGTATACTCAACTTGCACACATGTGCGTACGCATATATACACATACATACATTTGTTCATTAAATATATATATGTATGTTGGAGGTTATAAGTGCTATGGACAGACTATCGTTAAGCTCCAGGTTCGGTGATTATGCGAATCTGTTCTGAAATCTTTCACAGCCTTGGATTTTTATCACACATCTGTTAATTATATATATATACACGTGTGTGTGTATCTGTGTGTATATATATGTGTGTGTGTGCGTGTAGAAGAGAGAGATAGAGAGTGTTGTGTGTGTAGAAAGGTGGCGGGAGATGCTGAAAAGTTCCTGGCTTTCAGGGTATCACGAAGGGCCCTGTTCGAGGTCCAACCTTCCGAGTTCTTTTACAGGGCTTAGAAAAACTGAAGGGCCGCTGCAATAAGTGTGTGAATCTGAGAGAGGAATATGTTGAATAAAATCATCATTAACTGATCCTCCTGTACTTTCTTGTACCCAAAACCAGGACCTTTTCAGCACTCGCTCGTATGTATACATACATACATACATACATACATACATACATATATATATATATATATATATATACTACTGCTATTTAGCCCTAGGAAGTGCTTGTCTCCCCCTCGCAAACATAAGGACACAGGAAATGTGTCAAGTCCGACAGGATGCGGTCCAGCTTCCTAGGGCTAGATAGCAGCAGTATGATTCCCTTATTGGGACTGTCAC
>NC_068984.1:137792536-137794679 GCF_001194135.2 Octopus bimaculoides | reverse complement strand
ATATATATAATATACTGTTCCATTACTGGCGGGCTCATCACAAAGAGTACTCCATCTAGTAAGAGATAAATATGATTTAACATATATAGGATGTGAATGCGATCTGCCATTAATTTCATACCTCTTATAATACAATGGTTGGACAAGCTTGTATAGCGTACCGTGTATTTCCAGGCAATCATTCCGACTTAAAATGCTTAAGCGAAAAAGAATGAGAAAGCATATTATTATTATTGCGATAATGATGATGATGATGATGATGATGATGATGATGATCATCATCATCATCATCATCATCATCATCATCATCATCATAGTCGTCGTCATCCTCATTATTATTATTATTATCATTATTATTATTAAGGCGACGAGCTGGCAGAACTGTTGGTACGCCGGACAAAATGCGCAGTGGCATTTCGACCGTCTTTACGTTCTAAACTCAAATTCCACCGAGGTCGACCTTGCCTTTCATCCTTTCGAGGTCGATAAATTAAGTACCAGCCAAGCACCGGGAGTCGATATATTCGACTTCCCCTTCCCTTAAAAAAAACTGCTGGCCCATGCCAGAGTTTGAAACCTTTATTATTATTATTATTATTATTATTATTATTATTATTATTATTATTATTATTATTATTATTATTATCATATAAATGGTAACCACGTTAATATAAACTATATTATGGATTCATATAAACACCAAACTTAAATGAGAAATAAATTTACAAGCGGAAGCAACTCGAAGCACTTTGTTTGTAAGGAAATTGGCAGAATGTAGTTTCAGGTGGATTTAACAGTTATTTCTAGCATGGTGGATGACCTAGAAATGAGCTTCCCTCTTGGGCTCATAAAGCTGTTCTGTTCTGGTGATACATGATTTTACGATACGTATGTATTACGTTAGTAACCAACAGAGATTTCAATACTAAATGTATGGTTTGATGAGGGAATGTGTACACCGGCGCGTGTAAATGTGCGTGTGCAAATGTGTGTGGAAAGAGTAAGCTGTTACGCTGATAAGCCAGTCTACAAATAATATTACAGTTACTATGGAATATATAACAGGGGAATACCCAATGCGATTGTCTGGGAAGTTAATTTAGGATAGTTTTAAGAAAGCTAATTTAGGATAGATTAATGTCCTATGTAGTGTACTTTCTCTCTTAACCGATCAGTGCAGGTGTGGGTGGAAACTACCGGGTTAATGGTAAATAAGGGCTAGAATTAATATTGATTTCTTACAAAAGCACAACACACACACTTATTAGGTAAAACTATAATCGGTTATATCTACCCAGATGTATTCCTGATGTTTTCTTTATGGACCTCGGAATTAAAAATGACAAAGTTGATTACGACGAAATTTCAAGTCAGAAAGGAAAGGAACGTGATTAAATGTCACAAGCCGTTTTGTACCAGCTTTCCACCGATTATGTTATATACTTCTTACGCAGAGATCAGTTATCAGATATTAACAGATTCCGAAAGGTAAATTGGTTTAGTATCCGTCTAAATGTTATGCATTATTCACGTCTTTTAGTCGCAAAGTTATATCTCCAACACGTCGACTTCAATCATTTGCGTTCTTACAAACAGGAAGAACTTACCAATGTTCTACACACCGACATGTATATGAACGTGTGTGTGTGTGTGTGTGTGTGTGTGTGTGTGTGCACGCGCATGCGTGTGAGTGTCGTTTATCTTTTGCCTCTTACCTGCTTCAGTCGTTAGACTGCAGCCAAGCTGGGGAATCACCTTGAAGAATTTTAGTCGAAAGCCTGGTACGTCTTCTATCGGTCTCTTTTGCCAAAATACTAAGTTACATGGGATGTAAACACTGCAACACCGGTTGTCAAACGGTGGGGGTGGGGACAAACGCGCACACAGCGATACACAAATCCACACTCACATACACATATCTAATATACATATAATATATATATAGGAGGGAGAATGTACGAAAAAAAAACACAATAACAGACAAGGACAGGTGATGTTATCAACCACATGGTCCTGGGTTCAGTCCCACTGCGTGGTACTTTAGGCAAGTGTTTTCTACTATAGCCTCGGGCTGACCAAATCCTTGTGAGTAGATTTAGTAGGCGGAAACTGGAAGAAGACCGTCGTATATGTATATATATAT
>NC_068984.1:137789545-137791753 GCF_001194135.2 Octopus bimaculoides | reverse complement strand
ATTTAGCAGAAGCATATACATATATGTCTAGAGAGAAAAAAAAGGTGAGGTAGAAAGGGGGAGAATGACAGATATATAGACAGACCTACAGACCTACAAACCTACAGGCTGACAGGCAGAATACATCAAGTTTATGTGGTTCACATATCATCCAGTGTTTAGTGATTGGTGTTCATATTTAGCGTCGATCATTTTCAAACTTATAATAACAATGGATGGAGATGATTATCATAAATTCAAGTAGATACACAGCAGTACTCAGTTATACGCTACCCTTTGTTTAGCGATGATTCACTACAACGCTCTTTTTACTTGGAATCAATATTTGCAGTGAGACAGTGCTGTGTTATTATAATAACTGCACGTTAAAATGAAAGAAACTATGATTCATATTCATACATACCCGAAGCCCTTTCCACAAACTGTTCGCGCAATGTTTACCCCTCCACCACTACCACCATTACTATTTGCTGAATGGTCTTCTAGGGCACTGATGTTCAACCATTTTTTTTTTTTTTGCCTATGGACCTCCTTGATAATCATTTTGGTGGACCCCATAGCCATTCACTTTGCATAAACAAGTTGCATAGAAACATCGTTCAAAATTATTACTTTATTTTTCACACATTAACTTATATAGGTTAGACTATGTAAAACGTTAGGGAAAGAAATTTAGTGAGAGGAGGTTGGTTGGTTATATATTTTCTTCTTCAAGAGAATGCGACCGAAATAGGTCTCAACATGCCGAACCAGGAACCTTTGCTTAGGTTCCGAATTTCATGTTTTACGCCGCTGTCAATACTTCTCAAATAAACTGAATAGCCTCCCCTGCGAAGAGCAACAAATACCAGACAATGATGTGATTGTATGTGTACGCATATGTGTATGTATGTATGGTTATCTGTCTATTTCGTTTCTATTCTAGGCACAAGGCTCGAAATTTTGGGGGAGAGAGGGCCAGTCGATTAGATAGACTCCAGTACGTAACTGGTACTCAATTTATTATCGACCCCCGAAAGGATGAAAAGCAAAGTCGACCTCGGCGTAATTTGAACTCAGAACGTAACGGCAGACGAAATAACGCTAAGCATTTCGCCCGGCGTGCTAACGTTTCTACCAGCTCGCCGCCTTGGCTATCTGTCTATTTATCAATATAGACAGACAGACAGACAGACAGACAGACAGACAGATAGATAGATAGATAGATAGATAGATAGATATAGAAATAATGTGCCTCCGATTATATAATGCCTTTTTAAACACAGCATGTATGTATATTCGAAGGAATACCACAGTAAATTCGCTTTTCGCGATCCATTTGGCTTCCTCTATCTCTACTCATTCACTCACTCACTCACTCACTCACTTTCTCTCACTCACACACACACTCACACACACACACACACACACACACACACACGCACACACACGCACGCACACACACTACATATATATATATGTATTTATAAATATCATGTTTGTATGTTTGTGTGTGTGTGTATGTGTGTGTGTGTAATGAATGGTTCTTAAGTTATTAAACCTCTCCTCACAGGCGTAGAAAGAAAATATAAACCTAAGAGCCATTATTAGTAACTCTGTATAAGAAGATAATTTTACGAAATTAGAATAAACACAAGGCTTCATTAACATAATTATAAATACAGACAATATAATCTTT
This sequence comes from Octopus bimaculoides, assembly GCF_001194135.2. Classification (NCBI taxonomy): domain Eukaryota; kingdom Metazoa; phylum Mollusca; class Cephalopoda; order Octopoda; family Octopodidae; genus Octopus; species Octopus bimaculoides. The sequence continues at coordinate 137,790,075 of NC_068984.1, read as the reverse complement.
GATTGGAAGCGAGGGTCAGCCATCAACACCGAGTTCCAGCCTCGATTTGGCTTCATTTGCATAGCATTGCCCGATCTCGCCTTCGATAAGTTTAACAGTCAAAGATTTTAGCACATTCTTGACCAAGTATAATTTGCATAATTATCACTGAAAAGTGCACACTGGACATAATTTAAGTGAGGTAAAAGGATGGATCGGACAAAAATGCAACGCTTTACGCGATTAGTTTTTAATTCATTAAAACTTGCCTCGCGAATGAAAGAAACGAAATGGAAAACGAAACCTAGCAGGAACTGTTGATAACTGAATAAGAAACAAACTCGTTTCGCAGCTTTACTATTTATGTGGTTTGGGGTTCAATCTAACTTCGCGGCATTTTGTGCAAGAGTCTTCAATGCCATCTGAGTGAGCTTTGTAGATGGAAACTATGAAATCTCATGTGTGTGCGTGCGTGTGTGTGCGTGCGTGTGTGTGCATGTGTGTGTGCGCATGTGCTTGTGTGTGCGTGTGTGTGTGCGTGTGCGTGTGTG
>NC_068984.1:137785277-137788797 GCF_001194135.2 Octopus bimaculoides | reverse complement strand
TATATATATATATATATATATATATATATATGTGTGTGTGTGTAATTACGTATTAAGTTTATGTATTTGTTTTGCAAGATTCTTGATGTGGAATCGTGTGTTGAAACAAATATTGTTATATTTCAGGATGGTCATTTTTTATCGCCAAGTAAACATTGTCTTTCAATCATGTGTATCCGTATCTGCGCATACATTTGCGTCTGTATGTATGTGTGTGTGTAAGTGTATGTGTGTGTATATGTCTGTGTGCCTATGTATTTTGTATGTGTATTTTGTGTGTGTGTGTGTGTGTGTGTGTGTGTGTGTGTCTGTGTCTGTGTGTGTGTGTGTCTGTGTCTGTGTGTGTGTGCATGGGCTTACTTACTATACTGTTTGTATCCATCTTTTTTTATTTAGGAATAGATAGATACAGACGCAAACGCATGCGCAGATAATTATACATACCATGAAAAGACAGAATGGGCTAAACGGTACAGAAGGACACACGTGCGATGAAGAGTCACTTACGTTCTGGGTTCAACTGCCACCATGGTCTACTTTGCCTTTCGTCGTTTCGGGGTCGATAAAATAAATACCAATTGAACACTGAGTCGATTAAATCGACTTAGCCCTTCCGGACACTTCTGGCCTTGTGCTAAAATTTGAGATCAATATCAAGGAAACCTTATCTATTCATCTCGGTTGTGTTTTCTCTTCTACTCTGTTTTTTTCATTGTGGTTTGTGCAATATAATTTTGCTTCATTTCCTTTTCTGTAAACTTCCGTTTCGTAGTTTGTCATACTACTAACTTCTACATCAATTCCCAACATCAATTTAATTCCTTTCTTCCTTATCCGTCTTGATCTTCCTCTCTTTGATCCTAATTCTTATTACTTTTCTTTTTCCTATCCCAAGCCTTTCCCTGTATTTTTCTCTCGATTCAATTCTTTCGATTCAATTCCCAATTCAATTCTCGCTGTCGTATTCCATGATCATTCTAAGCAGTAACACATCAAACTCTGTTTCGGTGATAAAATTATTTCAGAAGCTCTTGATATTATATAATTGCTAACACTCATATCCAGGATACATCGCTACACATCTTTTACGGAGAGTGTTAAGAACACAGTTATTTTCTAGATTGTTAGAAAAACTTCATATCTAGATTACAACGTTACACACATTTTATGATGGGAGTTAGGAACACAGCTATTAATATATTCATAATAGAATAGATACTTGTTCATTCTTCACGATAATGCCCTAACTTGCGTGCGATAAATCATCATGTTAATAGTAAGAGAGAGACAGAAAGTAAAACAAACGCTACTGTTAGGCACATACCTACACACTAACATTCACATACATACAGACACATCGTTCCTCACAGCTTTAGTTATTTCTTCTCTTGAAGAGGTTTTTTGATTTCTTTACTATTTTCACCAAAACCATCCTGGTGGTGTCGTTCCCTTGGATCACCAAGTATGTCTGCAGAACAAGCGTACAGAATCTTTTTAGAGAAACCCAGCTTGAGAGACGTATAGACTCTCCATTAGAGGAATCCAGCTGTTTTCTATGCCATCAAGATTTAAGAATATTTTGTTTAGTCTTTCAGAGATCGTTTCAGAAAAGCCGTTTTGAAATATTGATAGTTTAATATTCTCGACCTTCAGCTTTCTTGATAGTGGTTTGCCCTGAGGACGCTTTCTACTGCTAAATCTCAACTTTACTGACAATGAGCATAAATTAAAGTAAGATCGGGTCTTTTCGTAATTATGTAGTCCAAAAGGAGCTAGTGTTTGATGAGAAAAAGCATCCAAGTTGTTCTGCATTTCAATGGAAGGTGAAAATCTACGTCAGTGAGGCTTACATTTCCTTAAAGGAAAATTCATTGTCGTTATAAGTACACAGACTACGATGGTCATGTCATGAGCCCATGCAGTACTGACTGATACCACTCTGGGTGGCGGGGAAGGTTTATTTGAAGCCGACACGGCTCAAATTGAGCATTCAAGGGTAAAGTAAAACTGATTCTTTGTCTCACCTGAATTGGTCACAGTGTTGATAAAAATGGTATATTTTCTTGACAATGGATGAAGGAAGTCAAAACTGAGACATCGTCGGGATTTGAACTCAAAACGTAAAGAGCCTGAAGAAATATTGCTAAATTGTTTGATCCGGCAATCTAACCGGTCTGCCAAAACACTGCCTTTATCATTGATGATATACGTACAAAGCTAGGAATTTTGAGAAAGAGCCGACTAAATCGACCTTAGAGCACGAATTATGTCATATTATCGACAACTAGGAAGATAAAATTCAAAGTTGAACTCAGAACGTAAAAAGCTGAATCAAATGAGTATATAATTCGTTGCTCTAAGGACAGAGCCAATCCACCACCATCATCATCATCATCATAACAACAACAACAACAACAACGATAATAATAATAATGATAATAATAATAAAAATAATAATAATAATAATAATAATAATAATCCTTTCTATTAAAGGCACAAGGCCTAATATTTGGGGGACGGGACTAGTCGATTACATCGAGCCCCAGTGTTTCACTGGTACTTAATTTATCGACCCCCGAAAGGATGAAAGGCAAAGTCGACCTCGGCGGAATTTGAACTCGGAACATAGCGACGGGCGAAACACCGCTAAGCATTTCGTCCAGCGTGTTAACGATTCTACCAGCTCGCCGCCTTAATAATAACAATAATAATAAAAATAATAATAATAATAATAGTCTTTTCTCCTGGAGGCACAAGGCCTCAAATTTGGGTGGATAGGGGAGATGGGACTAGTTGATTACATCGACCCCAGTATTTCACTTGTACTTAATTTATCGACCTCGAAAGGATGAAAGGTAAAGTCGACCTCGGTGGAATTTGAACTCAAAACGTAGCGGTAGACAAAATACCGCTAAGCATTTCGCCCGGCATGCTAACGATTTGCCGACTCGCCGCCTCTGTAATAATAATAATAATAATAATAATAATAATAATAATAATAATAATAATAATAATAATAATAATAATAATAATAATGATAATGATGATGATGATGATGATGATGATGATAATGATAACATTGTTTAGTGTTTACTTTTTGCTAACTTTATTATAATATCACTGCAACGTTGAAAACTGAATTCATTTATTTTAAATGTGAATGACAGAAATTTAATTCTTAATCTAGGAACAATATGATCTTTATTAACGCTTTGTTTATTAAAACATTATCAATTAGTATAGAAATTATTCAAGAGAAGATGGGAAGACGCATAACTGGAACTAAACACTTAGCTCAATTGCTATTTAAAGTAGGTAGGCAATGAACGAAGGATGGGATAAATAAATAAATTAATTAATTAATACATGTACGTGTGTGTGTGTGTACAATATATATATATATATATATATATATATATATATATTTGTATATATATACATATTGTATATACATATATATGTATATAAATTTTTATATATATGCATATACATACATGTATAAATGCATGAGTATATATAT
>NC_068984.1:137783841-137784962 GCF_001194135.2 Octopus bimaculoides | reverse complement strand
TATATATATATATATATATATATATATATATATATATATATATATGTGTGTGTGTGTGTGTGTGTGTGTGTGTGTGTGTGTGTGTGTATTTATGTATTATGTATGTACGTATGTATGCATGTGTCTGTATGTTTAAGAAAACACCACCAAATGTGAAAATACGCCGAAGATTTGGCTAATTTAATCTAAACTAATTTTGCAAGTAAAAACCAAGAAAAAAAAATGACTTTGGGAAACAAAAAAAAAAGCCATTTAAAAATAAAATGGATATAGTGCAGTAATTATATGGAAATGGAGAGAGAAATTTAAGATAACTTGTTTTTCTTTTCTCGTTTCTTTTCTCTTCAACCTTCAAATCCTGTTGGTAATTAAATTATTTCACTAATTTACAACGGTAATTACTTTGATATAACTTTGTTAATAGTTAGAAAAACCAAATGAAAATTATATTCCATGGTTATAATTGTTTTAACACGGAGGATTTTAATGGCAAACATGAGACTGACATGAATATGCATGGAGAAAACAACGCGTCCTTGTATTTATCCTCCCACTGGAAGAAAAAAAACACCCCGCTTAAATGACAGCAGACACACTTACACACAGTCGCAAATACAAACTTATAAGCATTCTCAGACACATGCGCACACATATAAACATGCGCACGGGCCATGAAATTACACCTAAACACCTCCGACATAGCAACACCAATAACAATTGTCAGCACTTCCACCTCAATATGGACGTCACAACACCGACGCTGCTAAATATAAGCTGAATATGTTTATCTTAAGCTTTCATGCAAGCAAAGGAACGGACAGTGGCAGACTTTGAATATCGGAAGCTGTTAAGTTAGCTGTGCAACACTAAAGGTAATGCAACAACTTTTATTTATCAATATTATTTTATTTCTATCATTTCAGAGAAGAAAGCATCAAGCTTCCTTCTATTTGTCGCTTTCTTTTATTTTATTTCTCTATATTTTTTCTATTCAAACTAGTTTTCTATACTTTTCTGCCTATCTATTTTTCTTTCTTGTTTTCTTTTTTTTTTGCAGAGGGGGAGGCCTTTTAGTACAAACGTAACTGACAAGTAGATATATATATATATATATATATATA
>NC_068984.1:137779959-137783055 GCF_001194135.2 Octopus bimaculoides | reverse complement strand
ACATACATTCATGTATTAGGTTGGTGCATATTTATCGCGACATTTCTTCAACAAATTTTAGTTAACGAAAACAATAACATTTGACAAAAACATCTTTAAATGATTATTCTGGACCATATTCACCATCTACTTCAATTACTGCTTCCCATTTGCTTGGCAGACGGTCAGACCGTCATTTTAAAATGTTTTTTTCTAAGTATTGTTATTGTTTTTGTTGAATAATTTTTTTTGAAAAAAGCCGCAATAACTATGCACCAGCCCAATATATGTATATATACATAAATTCATATATATATATATATCGATGGATAGACAGTTAGATAGATAGACAGATAGATATATAGATAGATCGATACATGCATGCATACATACATACATACATGCATACATACATACATTATTTGTTCACAACTTTTACAAGTTTTGCGAAATTGCTTCCACTGGAACAGGTACTTCCAATAGTGCTACATAATTATAAATTTATCGATTTCCAACATAGGTACAAGACTGCAAACATCTGGTGAGAGTTTATTGTGATTGAAATAACCCGAGTACATAACAGTTACTGTACTTTATCGATCCCAACACTTGATTTCATGAAAGAAACCTAGCGATTATTTGTACTCGAGTATTTGACTGGTACCTTATTTCATCGATATATATATATATATATATATATATATATATATATATACGTGTGTGTGTGTGTGTGTGTGTGTGTGTGTGTATGTGAGAAAGATAGAGAGTGTATTTGTGTGTGAATATATATATACATATATGTATGCATGAATGTATGTATGTATGTACGTATGTATGTATGTATGGAGAGAAAGAGAGAGACAGAGAGAGAGAGAGAGATGTACGTATACATGCATGTATGTTAGAGTTTATGGATGGGTGGACGAATAAGACGTTCAGAAGTGTAAAAGATACTTGTACTTCGCGTACAGGTATCGAAACCTCGTGTTTGCTGTAAACCGTATAACCGTGCTAACCACTACACTAAGGCAATATCGTATTGTTAACGGTCGCACCTGCTTGTATGTATGTATGTATATGTGTATGTATGTATGTATGTATGTATGTATGTATGAATGTGTGTGTGTATGTATATATGTATGTATGTATGTGTGTGTGTATATGTGCGTGTGTGTGTGAATGTGTGTGTCACTCTGTAAATCAAACCTTATGTAGTAGGCGTAACATTCAACTCACTTTAATGCCACCACCTTTAACGGAATCCACGTTATTGGAGACATTCGGACCAATAGCTCGCGTCTCACCTCCTAATACACGTTTATGCTGGAGTCACTGACCTACAGTTGGTTACGCTGAACATCGGCTATGTCTTAGATATACAAAAAAAAAAAAACAGTATTCATTGAATAAACATTGTGGGCACTCCCTTGATTAGCATACTTAACAGAACATACATACGTACACAAACACACACGCATATATTTCGTTATTTCTTATCTTTAATTTCTTAGCTAAAGTTATAGTTTGATATTTGATAAATGCTAAGCACAAAATTCTTGTAACTTGAGTTACTTATGTAGCTTTATCCATCTATCCACACACACACACACAAACAGGTATGTACGTACATACATCTGGCACTCCGTCGGTTACGATAACGAGGGTTCCAGTTGATCCGATCAACAGAACAGCCTGTTCGTGAAATTAACGTGTAAGTGGCTGAGCACTCCACAGACACGTGTACCCCTTAACGTAGTTTTCAGGGGAGATTCAGCGTGACACAGAGTTTGACAAGGCTGGCCCCTTTGAAAATACAGGTACAACAGAAACAGGAAGAAAGAGTGAGAGAAAGTTGTGGCGAAAGAATACAGTAGGGTTCGCTCGGTCTGGGAATCGAAACCGCGATTCTACAGCCGCGAGTCCGCTGCCCTAACCACTGGGCCATTGCGCCTTCACACGTACATACATATATAGGTGGAGACATGGTCGTATGGTTAGGGATTTCGCCCAACAGCCACGTGGCACCGGGTTCATTCCCACTGTATAGCTCAGTGGCACTCAACTGGGGTCCGTGTGACCGTTACGATTCCATAGAAGATATTCTCGTTAAAATTTAATGTGCAGTAAATTGGTTATACAATACGCAAAATATCTTTCTTTTTTTTTTTTTGTAGGGTTCGTAATGATACTTAGTTATATAGATATAATAGGATTTTTTAAACATTGATTTGTTATAATGGTACACCCAAGTAAAAACTGGGATCGAAGGGATCCATAAAAAAATGGTTGGGAACCACTGCTGAACCTTCTAAAGCTCAGAGCCGACCAATGCCATGCAACTGAATCTACTAAAAGAAAATTGTGTGGAATTCCGTCGCACACATGTGTTGTATGTGTTTGTGTCTGTGTGTGTGTGTGTGTGTGTTTGTGTGTGTGTGAGTGCATGTATGTATGTACTTGTGCGTGAGCTTGAATTTGCTTCCCACCGTTTGACAACTGATGTTGTTTGGTTTTCGGCCGCTTAACTTAGCGGTTCAGGAAATATTACCGATAGAATAAGTAACAAGGCACCGAGAGAGTAAGTATATAAACACTGAAGCCAATTTCATCGACTTAACCGTTTCAAGTGCCCCAGCATGGCCGCAGGCCACAATTGGAACCGCGTAAAAGACGTAAAAAAAGTAAACGCATGGTTAAGAAGTTCGGTTCACAAGTTCACAACCACGTGGTTTCTGGTTCAGTCACAGTGCGCGGCACCTCGGACAAATAACATCTACTACAGCTTCGGGTTGATCAAAGTCATGTGAGAGGTCCGTCATACAGATGTGTGTGTGTGTGTGTGCGTGTGTGCGCGTGTGCGTGGGTATCATATATATATTCAAAATATAACATGTGGATTGTTGGCGATTTTTTTTTTCCTCCGACTTCCTTTTCTCTTGGATTTTCCTCCGTCTCCGGTTTCTGACGAAGAGCTTTGCTCGAAACCTAAAGGCTATCTTTCTTTCCATCCCTGAGAGTCTGCTAATACTTTGCATCTACCACGTCTTTGCGTTGTTGTTTTTTCTTGTTGTTCTTCGTTTTTTTGTGGGGGTGGATATACTATATATATATATATAT
>NC_068984.1:137778902-137779579 GCF_001194135.2 Octopus bimaculoides | reverse complement strand
ATATATATATATATGTTAATATTATATATATGTGTGTGTGTGTGTGTGTGTGTGTGTGTGTGTGTGTGTGTGTGTGTGTGTATGCACACGCACACACACACACAGAACATGTAGAATATATTTGTGTGTGTGTCTTTGTGTTTGCGTTTGTCTACCACCATCAGTTGACAACCGGTGTCGGTTTGTTTACGTCCCCCAAACTAATACCAAAAAATGGTCGAGAAACACTGGAGTAAAACCCTTCAAAGTTATGGCCTAGCATAACTACAGTCCATTGACTACATCAACAGTGTATCACCCCCCCCCTCACCGATTAACAATTGATGCTGTTGTGTTTACGCCTCAGTAACATAGCGGTTCGGCAAAGCAGCCGATGGAATACGTACTTGGCTTCAAAAAAAAATACGTCCTGGGGTCGATTTGTTTGACTAAAACCCTTTAAGGTGGTGCTCCAGCATGGCTGCAGTCAAATGACTGAAACAAGTTAAAGAATAAAATAATATATATATATAAATTATAATAAGGGTTTTGAATGATTACAACACCAGTCTGCTAGAAATGGACCCCAAAAGGTCTATGAGCCACTTGGATTTTTACTCCTCTTCACAAGGTTGTAAGCGAGGAAAATAGACTATTTCCACAAGAATAGTTCTGCAGTAAATATGTATAATTTATAT
>NC_068984.1:137776703-137777129 GCF_001194135.2 Octopus bimaculoides | reverse complement strand
TATATATATATATATATATATATATATATATATATATAGAACACACATATCTCTGTATACATGATCTTATTACATACACTCTCTAAAGGGTCTTTGGGTCTTTTATTCCATTATTTACACACTGTTACCTATAGCTTTAATCGCTTCGAGATCAACCGTTCCAAAAATTATATATATATGTGTGTGCGTGTGAGATGGGACTTGTGTATGTGTCTGTATATATGTGTGTGCATGTGTGTGTATGTGTTTGTGTGTGGGGGGTGCCTACGTGGGTGTCCGCGTAAGTCATGCTTACTCGAGACGCTTTGGAGCATAACCAGGAATTTTATAAACAGAATTTACCAAGTGTGTGTGTGTGTGTGTGTGTGTGAGTGTGTGTGTGTGTGTGTGTGTGTGTGTGTGTGTGTGTGTGTGTGTGTGTGTGTG
>NC_068984.1:137774187-137775955 GCF_001194135.2 Octopus bimaculoides | reverse complement strand
TATATATATATATATATATATATATATATATATATATATATATATGTGTGTGTGTGTGTATGTATATACATATCAGAAGGGATGACAAAAGAATGAATGATTATCTCATGCATTTCATTAGCTTACAGTTGTTTCCACTGCAGAATGTGGTGGACTCATAATTTTGAGGGCCTGCGTAGCACCTTAGAGATTTATCAACACCTCAAACATGAAGTGTCATGTTTGAGGCTCTGGTGAAGCTGTAAGCTGTTACCCAGGTACTCAACTACAAGTCCACCGTATCTTACGGTGGAATCAGCTGTGAGCCAATGAAATTCACGAGATAATCCTTTATTCATTTATCATCTCTTTTCTTATTACCGCTTAGTACACGACTAACGCTTCGTTCAGAAGCATATGTATATTGAGTTCTACACCTGTATTGCAATGCCTATGTATATATACACATATATATATTAGAGAAAACGAGATTTAAAAAAAAGCCAAGGGTGTGAGGAACTGCAACTACAATGTTTTATATTTTACTGTTACTTTCATTCTCTTTTTTCCCTCTATATTTCCTATCTCCTCCTTTTCCACAATAATTCCTCATTTCGAACTCAAACATTTATCTCTATTTAACCATTTCACATCGTCTCTGACGAAGGGATATCCATAAAATCCCAGAATCAGCTGTAAGACTATATCTATATCTCTTTCCTTATAAATGTCCTGAAAATTCCTCACAGCCTTGGCTTTGTTATCTCTTTTACCTAATATATATATGTGTGTGTGTGTGTGTGTGTGTGTGTGTGTGTGTGTGTGTGTGTGTGTGTATGTGTATAACATTTATAAATATTATTACAATACAATGGTATTATTTTCCAGCGGGCGGCGAACATAAAAAGAATAGGAAGAACGCCAGAGAAATGGTTAACCTAGTACTCGAGTTTCGGATTTTTCAGAATACGTTTGTTATCCTAGAACTGATTGGTCTTCGTCGGCTGGGTCTACCGAAAAACTAAATTTAAAATATCTGCCAAATCAATGCCTGTATACTCGGCCAATAGCCCCAGCCATAAACAGAATCGAGATCAGGGGAAATGTTCGACATAAAATTTATATTACTACAATACAATGATATTATTTTCCAGCAAAATATGGTTCCGTACGTCTTTTCCTCTGTACATTCAGTAAAGCTTTACATAGCGTCGAACGGTTATAGACTGCTATTTCCAGTAAAATTTGATGCCTTGTTCTGTCACTATTTCCTACTTACACACACACACACACACGCACACACACACACACACACACACACATACACGCACATGTATACATATATATACAAACACACAAGCACGTACACACGCAGACACATGAACATGCAGAATACATAGATACATACATGCATACATACATACATACATACATACATACATACATACATACGCAAGTTCACACGCACACTGGCACTCACACACGCACGCGGTAAGACCTCAAGCAGACAAACGCGATTTTCGTAACGCACTAAGTCAACAGTCATTAAAAAGGTTGTTACAAGTAACAATAAAAGAGCTATGACATACAAAAACAAAACAGACGACTCACTGTTTAACCAAATTAAACTAACACCCTATTAGTTAGTTGGATATTTAACCGATTGACTAATAATAAATGAGTGGGACTGAACCAGTACGTGTGTTCGTAATATTGGCATAATGACTCTCCCTAGACACAATGGTACAATACATATATATATATATATATATATATATATATATATATA
>NC_068984.1:137766274-137771357 GCF_001194135.2 Octopus bimaculoides | reverse complement strand
TGCATACGTATATATGTATATGAAGAGACAAAAAAGATTTTAATAGCTTCTTAATTAAGGTGAAGTTTAAAATATTTAATTTTGCTTCACCTACTTTGAGTAAGTTCTACGTTGAATTAAACCGCATTTGAAGATTTTTTTAAAATAATTTTTCTTGGACCTTGGGACTCATAAAGCCGGTACACAGTTTCCAATCGCATTCGAGTGGGTCGAGATCCCAGCACTCTCCTGAACGAGACACCGAGTTGTTGCAGCATTAAATGCCAGCAATTTTGATATGTGGTGTGAGGTGGGGGGGGAAAGTCGAATATATCAACCCCACTACTCTACTATAACTTTATTTTATTGACCGCGAAAGGACAAAAGGCAAAATTGACCTTGGCTAGTTTTGAACTCATAACGTAACGAGCTGGAAGAAATACTACTAAATATTTGTGTAATTTGCTAACTATTCTGTGAATTCACCAACTTATATTTGATGTAAAAACCCATTAAAATCATGTAAAGATAATAATCCTAATCATTGAGAACGAAGTATGCTTCGGTCGCTCACTGAAAGATCGTTGCTGATTGTTCTAATTTAAACTATTTTCTGTCACTGATTCATACGATTTTATCTCCACAATATAACTCGCCAATCAAGATGGCTAATTTTATTAGCGTTCAACACCGCTGAGTAGCACACTTTGGTTCATTGTTTATGTAACAAATAGCAACATGAATCAAATTATGAATTAATAAACTGTTACAATGTTAATGCAAATTATATTAGACACAGTAATAATCACTAATTTGAGAGAGGGAAAGAGAAACAGACCCCCTGAACAGACACCAGTCACATAGCAATTGCTTGGATATTTGAAGGATGACCTATCCTGCAACAGCTAAGTGAATGATCCATTCCTTTAGTTTTATCACATCCATATATTCATATATGCATACATACATACTAACATACATACATACGTACATATATATATATATATATATTTGAAGGTTTGGAGGTGATGTACAGAAATTATATATAAAAAAAATTAAGGTACTCAGAAACCTGGATGTTTGTACATTTACAGATTTTTATTAATGTCACATATTAAATGAAGCGCTTTTCACCTAGTCGTGTAGGTTTTTCAAATTGTTTTGAGAAAACATACATATGTATGTACCGAAAACCCCCCTGATTACCTTCCCTTGTCTGGAACTCTCATTCTTCAAATCATAGCGCAGAGATGATACAATATCGGTAACGAAATTTGAGAAATTTAATAAGAAAATACGGAACCAGTTATTTCTCCAAAAACAATGTTACTATACACAAAATTCTATAAATATACTCATTTTTGTTTTGTTACGTTTGATATAATAACAATTTAACATTAAACTGAGGAATTATTCAATACTTTGTAATAGAATATATATTTATTAGGAAAAGGTTGACAGGGATTTCGAAGTTACGGTTTGCTCACCTTGTTCAGATAGCCTGATGAAGGCGAGTAAGTCGATACTTCGAAGTCAACAGCAAAATTTCCTTTGTCAAAATTAATAAACCGTTTCACGACCGGTAAAACAACCGCTTGACAATCGGTGTTGATGTGTTCAAGTTCCCGTAACTTAACGGTTCGTCAAAAAGTGACTGATAGAATAAGTACCAGACTTAAAAAAAAGTCCTGGGGCCCATTCATTCGACAAGCAATTCTTCAAGGCAGTACTCGAGCACGGTAGTAGTCTATTGACTGAAACCAGTAAAGGATAAAATATAACAACAAAAAATGTATGAATGCTCTTTTCTGTATTTTATCATTTCAATTCTTTCTGTGAAGAAGGAGCCGGTGTCTGACGATGGTACTAAGTTCCATCGTTGGAGTGTAAATAACGAAAACAATCTCTCATTTTCAAATTGAGGAAAGTTTTACGTAGTTTTGCGTAGTTTTGCGTGGTTTTGCTGTTCCGCTTACAGATTGTATTTGTAATGTACGAGTCGGTTGATTTCAATGCACCAGCACACAAGTCCTAGGTTTCAATGGTTGCTGTACGTGACTGTTGCTTTGAACTGGTTGCTCACCCTCCCTATTCTCTTGATTTGGTCCCATCTGTTACCCAAAGCTTATCCAGACTGACAGAAAGGCATTTACGTACAAAACTATGCGCCCCAATTATTATTAATATAAATGTACATTTGTAACCCGGATATAAAAAGAAACTGGAGGATTCGAAGCAGTTGTCCATAGTTATATTCTTTCTCTTTGGTGTATGTATGTATGTATGTATGTATATTATCAATCAGTTTCATTTCTGTATTTCTTGTCCATAGAGAAAGAGCCGGACTCTAACATAGATTCAAGGCTCCTTCATTGGAACTTTTATCAACATCATCTAGGTATTTGTGCATATGTGTGTGTGTGTGCAGTATTTGGTGTTAGTGCATGCGCAGATTTGTATGTTTGTTTTATGGATGCGTTTATATATATATTTTCTTGTCTAGATGCATGCATATGTATTTATGTGCTAAATTTTTGGAAAGTTTTACATATCTTTACAGTTATGTATGTATGTATATATGTATGTATGTACAGTGAGGTTAATTGTACCGATGAGTTAAATACATTGGCTCTGAAGAGGTGAAGCATTAGTGACAGATTGCAAACTACCTTCTGTTCAGTTGATAGATTGACATCGAATTGAAATGAACCTATGAACCCTTACTATCAAGTTTAAACATACTAGTTTAAATTTAAACATGGAAACAGCTTCACAAATATTTTGGAAAAAATATACTAATTAAATTTCCTTTAACACCGTCTAGCTTAAAGCCACCGCCTTACGATTTGGCGCCTTCACTCGAGCTTATTCTGTTGCATGCATTCGGTCTAGGTCTACGGTTTGAGAATAACTTCCTAACTCTCTTGCTTTCATCAGTCCTGAAGGCCCTGTAAAAAGCCGCACTGCGCTTCTTTGCTGACTAAGAGATAAAGAGTAAGCGATAGAGTTCTTGTTTGGTACTTATGTCATAGTTTTCGAAGAGATCTTTAAGGTTTTGTGCGTATATACGTAAATATCAGGTTTAAACATTTTTGCCACCAATCACTTTTCAATCGTGAAAAATAATGCAAGCAAGCTACGTACATCACCGACTTTTCGGACACTAATGGTCTGGAAGCTTTGATAATCTGCACTAATTTACACTAGTGCAAGTACTTGTATTTCATTTAATTAAATAAGTTTAATATTTGTTAAATTCAGAGTGTGTTGATCACAGTGACAACTCCTACAGCGGAAAAATCAGTCATCTGGAAGGACTTTTTGAAGCAAAGTTTCCGGAAAATTGATGTTGTGCCTGTAATGTTTATCGCCATTCGTAAAAATGTACTCTGTTACTTAGTCGAAACGAAGCTTTATTAGCCACAACACATCCTATACTTAAACAGGTGACGTGTAAAATATATTCGTTAATATCTTTTCAATTGGGATTATGGAAATATGTACACATGTCTTCAGTTCATCTGAAGTTATGAAGCTATTTATTTTCTTGCCTTTCATTTTTTTCTATTCATTATTTCCGCAAATAAATTTCAAAAACAAAAACGTTTATCAACAAGTTTACCAATTAACTCTACAACGTAGAGATTACTTTCATGACAATCATCTAGGTAATATAATTTGACAGCAATTTCATTATAAAAATAATATTTTGTATATAATGTGCTACATTTGACAGTTATTGTGGACATTTTAAAATGATTATTCGTGTTTTAATATGAATATATCAACAAATAATTCTCAGAATTAGTAATTGAAGAATACGTTTTTGATTTATCATAGAATACTTTTATTAAAAGTTTGAAATAGTTATTTATTGATTCAATGATTCTGTTGAATTTTTACTTTTTATTTTTATATTAATGAATCGGCATATTAAATCCGTTATCAAATGAATTCAGCTGCTTAGCTAATGATAGCGAATTAATGAATTTTGTTAGGTTTGAAAGAATAGCGAATGTATCATATATTAAAAAAAGCTTACACCCGACACTCGCAAGTGTGATGGATGTAATTTCATAAGACTTATGCTAATGGCTTGGTGCATAATTATTGCGGCTTTTTTTCAACAAATTTTATTCAACAAAAACATCTTTAAATGATTATTCCGGAGCATATTCACCATCTACTTCAATTACTGCTTCTTATTTGCTTGGCAGACTGTCAGACCGTCATTTATAGATGTTTTTTTGTTAAATATTGTTATTGTTTTTGTTGAATAAAATTAATGAAAATAAAAAAGCCGCAATAGTTATGCACCAAACCAATAATACCTTTAGGTGCCTCAGATGTCGTGAACAAACATAGTACCCCTCTCAACCCACCGATTATTAATTTAA
This sequence comes from Octopus bimaculoides, assembly GCF_001194135.2. Lineage (NCBI taxonomy): Eukaryota > Metazoa > Mollusca > Cephalopoda > Octopoda > Octopodidae > Octopus > Octopus bimaculoides. The sequence continues at coordinate 137,766,981 of NC_068984.1, read as the reverse complement.
CTAAATATCCAAAATGGGATTACTAGAGTTAGAGGAGTGAGGCATATAGTTTAGTGGTTAGGGTATTAGGTTCAGGATCATAAGGTCGTAAGTTCGTTCCCTGGTGGCGCGTTGTGTCCTTGAGCAAGACACTTCATTTCACGTTGCTCTAATCTACTCAGCTAGCAAAAATTGGTTGTACCTGTAATTCAAGGGGCTAGCCATGTCTCATTCTGTGTCACGCTGAATCTCCCTGAGAACTACTTTAAAGGTACACGTATCTGTGGAGTGCTAAGCCACTTGCACGTTAATTTCACAAGCAAGCTGTTCCGTTGATCGTAATTGTCAAAGTGACAATTTTTAGAGGACGAGGCACTAAACCACCACTTGGGTGGTACTCATTTCAGCTGTGTAGACTGGAGCAACATGAAAAAAAATTAGCTTGTTATGAGCGCAAGAAATGAACGCTTAAGCATAAGATCGGGAACGCAAAGTCTTAATCCACTGTAGGGGCCGAAACCGGACGTGGTTCCTCCTGATGATGTCTTCAGCTAACTGGATCCTAATCTACCAAGGGAAGGTATGTCGGAAGAAAGTAATTCAACAACGCGGGTTGATGAACCGTAAGACGTGTGGCCAGAACCTCCTGGAAAATAACCATAGCGACGGACATTCCACAGTTGAATTAGAACAGTCACAAACAGTGAAAGAAGACATGCACCCAACAC
>NC_068984.1:137763687-137764164 GCF_001194135.2 Octopus bimaculoides | reverse complement strand
GTGTGTGTGTGTGTGTGTGTGTATGGATAGATATGTATATATACATTTGTATAGACATGCAAATGTGCATTTAAAAATATATACAGATACAGTCACATACACACACATGCATATACATACATTCATACATGCATACATACATATGTATATATATTTATATAATAAATACATATACATGTATATATACACACATGCGTACATTATATATATATATATATGCAAACGCACATTCACATGCATACACACGCATATTTATGCCTATACATATGTACGTAGATGTATATGCATACATGCATACATACATGCATTCACATTCACACACGTACACGCACATGCATGCACATGTACTTATGCATAAATGTATGGAAGCATGCATGCCTACTTCAGATCCTATTTTGAAGCATTGAGAAATATGAAAATAAGTGTTTTTATAAAATTGCCCGAATGCAAATGTCGCTGTGTATTTTATATATATAT
>NC_068984.1:137761138-137763677 GCF_001194135.2 Octopus bimaculoides | reverse complement strand
AAGAAATCATAGAGAAAATGTTTTGCTTAAAATATATTTAACAGAGTCAAAGTAATTCTTAATCAATGTATTCGCCTAATCTCGATGTTTGTGAGTTATTGATTCTTTTCATACTTATAGAACTGAGAGACATGCAAGCGAAAAGAACTGGTTTATAAAGGAAAATATATCAGATATGATATCACATAAAAGTAAGTTAAGTATTTTACTAGTATAGACTAGTAAATAAAAGATAACAGTATCACACTCCTCTTCTATGCATTACACTAAGGATAGACGCACTAATCTTTATAGAGAATGTATGGCTAATCTCCGGTGTTCATAATCTTTGCTGTGGTGTCACAAACAAAAGGTATTTTAACATGTTTAATTCCATCTACACCTATTCATTGATTGCGGTAGATCAATATCTGAATAAAAAAAAGACTCTTGTAGAAGACGGTAGCTGTAAACATTTTTTTTCTTTCTTTTCACGTTAATGAAATAAGGCAGTGCTTCTATATTATAAACCTCCTACGAATATGGTTTGAATGATGTAATAACGTCAATGCGGCTTACACTGAAAGGTTTTGCATTGGTATTTATGGGTGGGAAGTGGATTTCAGGTTTATTCTGATATAAAGGAAAGAAAAACTTTGAAAACTGTTTCTAGTACATCATGTAATAAATGCCCGTACTATAAAACTTCAGGAGACGTTCATGGGAATGGTAGAAGAGACAAAAGCAAAATTGGTGATTAAAGAATAATGATGTAAGAAGGTGTAATTGCGCCCTAGGCTTATGATAATAGTCATATACGTTGAAAGGAACAGCTGTTGCCCATACAAACATTCAAAACAGATTTTCACACCCTCATCAATTCTCAACAACCACAAGCACCCCAGTTTAGTGTATCTCTCTTCTGTTTCTTTTTTGCTACTAATGCAGTGTTCTGGCATCTCTGAACTATACTGCATAATTAAAAAGAGGGATACGTATAACCAAACAGACTCATTCCTCCCCTTCAACTTCTTCATACACAGAAACCCAAATTAAACACTTTGCCTATAACTTCATCCCCTGAACTGCAATTTCTGCGCCTTCTTTCAACCCACTTACATTTCTTCCTATAAACATCTATAATGAAAATCAAGATAAAAACCAGTGTAGATATTTAGTTCTTACGTACGTTTCACCATTGCAGTTATTTGGAACGCAGCACTGGCCGTTCCAAATGCATTTGGACGCCTAACTGCAGTGGATCATAAGGGAAACGCTTTATTGCATTTTGTTGGAACTAAATATCTATACTGGTGTTTATATTGAACTTCACTATGAATGCTTCGTATATAACTAATAACCTTTCTACTATAGGCACAAGGCCTGGAATTTGGGGGAGGGGGTAGTCGATTAGATTGACCCCGGTGTTTTGCCGGTACTTAATTTATCGACCCCGAAAAGAGGAAAGGCAAAATCGACCTCTGCGGGATTTGAACTCAGAATGTAGCGACGGGCGAAACACCGCTAAGTATTTCTTCCAGCGTGCTAACGACTCTGCCAGCTCGCTGCCTTATATGATAACTACAACGCTAAGAACAGGTGGGGGTGGGTTAATGATATTCTACGTGGAGCTCTAATTTATACAGTAGTAGTCATACATCTAACTGTACATACAAGATACAAATAAATACAAACGTCAATAGTATTGTTACCTGTCAGGTACTGTTGCTCATTTTCAGACTCACAAATATAGGGGAAAGCATAGAAATGAACAAAAAGACCTATATTTTTTAGAATATCGTTAACATGGTGTGTTTTTGTGTATATGTGTATTTAATGGACTCTATCCAGATACATGAGCAATTATCGAATGAGAAATATATTTGCAATTTGTACAGAAAATCTCTATTGAGTAACATTTACTCTTTACACAAGATACTTGAGACTTGAATATATTCAGCTATTTAAATGATATGCAAATATAATCCCACTGAACTTATAACACCCGCCATGTTTGAAAACAGAATGTTAGCACATTCACTGCAAAGAGGTGTTAAACTCTTGAAATACCGTATTTACGATGTAGTTTTGATGTTCTGTGAGTCGTTTCGCTCAATTTGCTCCTCCAAGATTTCTAAATCAGATACATGATATCTTCTACTAGCAATATCTTCTTCATATTCCTAAGAATATGGTACAAGAGAAACTGAAGATCCATTCTTCGACAGTGTGATGTAGCTTTAATGTTTTTATCAGATTATCTAGTTTCAACAACATTGCTTCGTTACGTCATTCAACTCATTTGGGAAATGATACAAATGATTTAACGAGAGATTCAAAGATCCATATCAAACAGAAAATATGTGTTTATTATAATCACATCAGTGAAGAACAGACTTTAAAGTACTTCCAGCAGAGTTAAGAGCTAATGGGACAACCTCTACGCAGTTCCTCGAACTGCTAGAAATAGCAGTTAAACTCGAGGGTTCCAGTTGATCCGATCAACTGAACAGCCTGCTCGTGAAATTAACGTGCAAGTGGCTGAGCACTCCACAGACAC
>NC_068984.1:137753638-137756138 GCF_001194135.2 Octopus bimaculoides | reverse complement strand
GGACATAAACACACCAGCATCGGTTGTCAAGCGATGTTGGGGGGACAAACACAGACACAAACACACACACATATATATATACATACATATATATACGACGGTCTTCTTTCAGTTTCCGTCTACCAAATCCACTCAGAAGGTTTTGGTCGGCCCGAGGCTATAGTAGAAGACACTTGCCCAAAGTGCCACGCAGTGGGACTGAACCCGGAACCATGTGGTTGGTAAGCAAGCTACTTACCACACAGCCACTCCTGCGCCTACAATATGTGTATATACGCACGTGTGTGTGTGTGTGTGTGTGTGTGTGTGTGTGTGTGTGTGTGTGTGTGTGTGTGTGTGTGTGTGTGTGTGGAGTGCAAAGGATAACAAACCTTTATTTGGAACCAAAGTCCCAAGTTCGCTTGATGAGCGTACGTCCTATTTATTTGGCATCTTCATCTGAGAATCCGTTATATTTATGCTTAATACATTCCAGTAGATTCGAGTGCAAATATGCTAACTGTTGTTGTGTTTCGTCTCAGCAGAACTGCTTCTCACTTATGACTACTATTTGTCCATAATACACTCGATTCGTTAGCGCAAGAAATTCTGGGTCACTGGTGTTTCGACAGGTGTATTGTCAGCCAACACTACTCACACCGATAAATCTAACAAAAGCCGATGGCCGTGTTTATAATTTCAGCGAAGTGTCTGGTCGCGCTAAAATCATCACATCAAAGTAATCTTTAATACGACGGTATAGAAGACAGCTGAAGGCTATTTTCAACTAAACAGGTCTTCTTTTACAAATGTGTTTAACAGTATGCTTGTATCATTTTATTTCGTTGTTGAATTTATGAAGTAAATTAAATCATAGTAATAACTTAAATATATCTAATTAGCAGAATGTCTATAATAAATTGCATTTCATATTTAATGACTTGCCAAAGAAAAGAAAAAGTGTTATTCTTGTTTTTATTGTTTATCCTCAGGTCAGCATTAATCAAACAGACTTATGTTCAAAACCATTTTACTCTTAACAATCCTATCGATTTTAGATTGTGTATATAGGACCATATCATCAAACTGTTCATTAGCGTCTTAAAAAGATTGATACATTAAATCAGGCTTAAACAACCTTTTTTCGGGAAGATAGCCGCATGAGGCATGGCTCCTCATCAGGCGAGTTGCACTACGAAAAATATCCAAGGTGATTTTTTTTTCCTTAGGTGAGCTATTCAGAAAGTCCCTTGGGTCACCGTTTGCTCACGACTGCTTTGACCTGGGCTGGAACCCGGCCATAATAATAATAAATGACTGCTTTAGATAATACACTACCATTTCTTAAAAGTCATGTGAAAACAACATTAAAAGGCCGTAGGGCCAAACGCGATGAAATATTGAACGTCGTGATATGACGAAGCTGAACAGGGAAATAGTAGGGATCTTTTTTAAAACGGGGGCCACATTTTTCATTAACGAAACACTTTGAAACTTGGAACATTGGTAGAATGTGTCATATAAAACATCTTTTTCTCTTAGTCTTCTTTAAAAAAAAAGAAATCCATAAATTATTCCATGTTAAAGTTGTCGTATTTCTGTAATTTCAACCAATCACTGACGTCCATTCAGCCGATATACATTAAGTGCCGACTACATAAACAAACGATTCTGAAACAATTAATCCTAACCCTAACCCTAACTCTAACCCTAACCCTAACCCTAGGGTTAGGGTTAGGGTTAAAGCAAATTTAAAATGAAAAAAGCAAATAAAACGAAGAATCGTTTGTTTATGTAGTCGGCACTTAATGTATATCGACTGAATGGACGTCAGTGATTGGTTGAAATTATCGAAATAAGACAATTTTTTACATGAAATAAATTCGAATACAAAAATATTTTTCTGTTCTATAACACAAAATAGATAAGTATACGAAGTTTGAAAGTCTTTCCGTACCAAAAACACTACGTAAAACATTAATGAAAAATGTGGCCCCCGTTTTAAAAAAGATCCAATAGTAGTTTCGTCTTGTCTTTATGCTGGCTGGGATGAGAAAGTGACAAGTGACCACAGGTCACATGTGAGCAAAGAGGGGTGGTAGAGGGAGGAAGTGGAACAAAGGTGAGCGACAAGAGACAGGGAGGAAGAGTAAGTGAGAGAGATATGTATAGCAGTGAAGGGGAGAAGCAAGGACAACAGAAGGAAGCAGAACGGGAGGGGGAGATAGGTAAGAAGATAGATAGATAGATAGATAGATAGATAGATAGATAGACAGATAGACAGATAGATAGATAGATAGATAGATAGATAGATAGATAGATAGATAGATAGATAGAGTCGCATCAGAAATATAAAGTTGGAACTTACTTGCAAATGGACGCGTGGCGTTCGATAATATAATAGTACAAATGATATATGAGCATATGCATTTATACATACATATATGTACATACCTACATCTACATGTATATATAGATGCATACCCGGGTACAGGACGTCATATATATATATATATATATA
>NC_068984.1:137739954-137752907 GCF_001194135.2 Octopus bimaculoides | reverse complement strand
TGTGTTTTCCTCAATAATCTCCATCAGCACGATATTGTCCAGCTTTACCTCCAGTAGATAAGGGATACAGACTTATACGAAAAGAGTAGAAAAGTTGCATAACTTAAATAAAAGTGAGCTAAGAAAAATAGCTGAGAGGCCAATGGTAAATATTTGACAAATATTTACGTAGACAAATATGTGTATATTAGTTACAACACAACAAAAATTCTTGATTTATTAAAATTATATATGCGTGTGTGTGTATGTGAGTATGTATGTATATATGTGTGTGTGTGTGTGTATGTATATGTATACATATATGTATATATATATATATATATATGCATATGTATGTGTATGTATATACGTACACACATCGATTCAATCGTATATACATGCGCGCATATAAATACACGTGTATGTATTCATATATAGACAAATATATATATATAATATATATATATATATATATATATATATATATATATATATATATATATATATATATATATATATATATATATAAGTTCTGCAAATTAATTCAAATTGCTTTGACAATCCAAGACGATATTTTTCGACTTCTGAAATTTCCGTACATTTTATGACCATCATTACTAGAAATTATACTGCTGGATAGTGAAATTGATACGCGATTAAGAACGAAATCTTATTTTCGTTTGCCATCAGAATTTTCACACCCAGCAACTGAAGTTATGTTCTACTTAAATTATGTTCACAGCGTTCTCTTATATAAAACTGACGTGTAGACAATATATTGGCTTCAAATTTTGGCATTAGGCCAGCAATTTCGGGGGAGGGGGCAAGTCGGTGAAATTGACCCTACTGCTCAACTGGTACTTATTTTATCGATCCCGAAATGATGAAAGGTAAAAGTCGACCTTGGTGGAATTTGAACTGAGAAGGTACAGACAGACCAAATGCCGCTAAGCATTTTTGCTGACGTGCTAACGGTTCTGCCAGCTCGCCACCTCTGTGTCTAGACAATATACTGCAGACAAGAACACGACACAATGCATTTCATTACACTACGCCACTGGAAGCAACTTATCAACACGTGTGGGGTGAGCACGTCCCACACATGAAAGTTGCAGGAATCTAACGACTAGGATTTATTTTCGCGATTATTGTCATATGTGCTATACGCCTGATTGACACTTACCAAACAATTAAGTCCCACTGGTTGCCCGAAGCTCCTCTACAGTTAGTTTCCAGCATTCATTTTAAAACAGCAGCTGTGGCAAGAATTCTTTTATGTATTTTTATTGTTGTCCGTTTGTTTCTAAATTGATATTTTTATAGTATTTCATAAGTGTAAACCATCACACTACTTACGTATTATTTTAATGTTTTCTTTGTTTCAGTCATTAGACTACGGCCATGCTGGGGCACTGCCTTGAAAGGTTTTAGTCGAACAAATCAACCTCAGTACATTTTTTTTCAATTGAGGATCTTATTGTATCTAATCCTTTGCCGAACCGCTAAGTTACAAAGACGTTAACAAACCAGCACCAGTTATCAAGTGATGGCAGAGTACAGACACAAACATACACACACATTCATACACGACGGACTTCGACACGGTTTCCATTTACAAACTTCATTCACAAGACAATGGTCAATCCCCAAGATGTTATGCATTGGGAGTGAACCCGAAACCCCTGAAACCATACTATTGCAAAGCTAGCTTGTTAACCACGCAACCATTCTTGCACTTATGTACCTCCGTTTGTTTCATTTGAGTTGTAACAATTGAGGTTTTTCTTGTGTCCCTGATTAGCATAGCTTTCTGTCACGATGCACAGGAGGGTAGCGAGACGGGCCAGACACAGCATGTAAAACAATCGTCATTAGCATCACTAAACAATTGTTGATAAGGACACCGTATTTCGTTATGAAACCTTGATATATTGCCAAGTATATTAAAGTTTTATAAGTCAATACTGTGCATACACACACCTCTACCTGCACTAGCAGTGCGATTAAAGCACTTTTTGAGGTTATTTCTTCAGATTTTCTATAGAAATTATACGCAACACTGAAAATTACGACGTTTCGTATACGCTACCAAATATAACCGTGTAATACACTTGGATATACCATTCTTACATGGCACCTATATAAGCTATGTGTTCGTGGCTGGTTAATGGGTAGGATATGATACTGAAAAGACGCAATAACTTCTGAGATATGCATATACACCCTTTATCAAGTTTTTATCTTCGATTGCATTGTTTGCGTAGATATACTCATATACAAAATGTCTTAACTTCCAGTGCAGGCGCTAATTTCTATATAAAATCTGTGAAATAACTTTAAAAAGTAAACAATGCTAAGCTAAAGTTTCATTTCTGTGAGAACTTTTTCTCGCTGTTAGAGAACTGTATAGAATAGACAGTGCGTATAATTAAGTCATATGGTTCTAAGGCTGGAAAGCGTACAAAGTACTGCTTTTAAATCTCAAGTGAGCATAATAAATATGATTCATAAATATATATTTGCGCAGCCTCTTATTCTTACTCTTGGTATGATATTTATGTATCTACAGATAATCTAGTATCTATTTTCAAATATTATTAAAGACTATTAAAAAATCGCACAAAAGAAGTATCCCGCAACATACTGCTCTAAGTAGCTATAAATCGAAGTTATTATTGATAGTTGTCGTAATCTCAAATGATCGATAATTCATTGAATCCAGCTATATGTGCATGTGTGCAGATAGGTAGATAAATAGATACTGATAGACGGATGAATAGAGACAGACAGACAGGCAAACAGACAGGCAGAGGTAGAGAAAGGAGAGGAGAGAGAGGAGAGAGAGGGAGAGAGGGAGAGAGAGAGAATATGGTGTTGAGTTTGCTTGGATTCGCTTGTTCCTGGTCCTTCACCCATCCTTGTCTTCCATGGCATTTAATAATTCCTCACGGAATTATCAAATGTACCATTTTTTTTAACAGCCGAGATATGCAGAGAAGCAATGTGGTTGGACCCTTTTGTGGCGATATTCATCTTGTACCACTAAAAATGACCTAAATGAATTGGTCACCTTGCGAAAATATAGGCGACAGTCTTCTCGCGTCACTGGATAGACAGACAGATATAAATGTCTCCCTATATATCAGCGCACAAATAAAGAAAAAAAAAAGAAAACGTGCTCAATACACATTTATATTAGAAGGATGTGAATTTAATCTCAACATAAGTATTTCTTGCCACATGCCTGAGAAAAAAAAACCTCTACTGCACTGATTCACCCAACATTAATGTCTCCTTGGACATAGAACTTATAGGTGTCATTCATTCACCTTTTAAAAGAGAATGTGACATATATACATACATACATACACACACACATATATATATATATATATATATATATATACGCACACACACGCTCATAGACGAATACATCAACACATATATATATATTTGTATATATGTATACATATAAATAAATATTTATATATTATTTATTTTTCTTAATTTACTATTACTGAGACTTTACCGTTAAAGCTATGGTCGATTATATCGATCTCAGTACTTGTTTGCTGCTTATTTCATCGACTTTCCAAAGATGAAAGACGACACTGAATCGGGAGCAGTTTGAAATCGGAATGTAAAGAGACGCCACCAAACACCAAACAGTGTATTTGCCCACCGGCCCACCGATTCTGATACCCATAACAGATATGATTTTATGTATTCACCTGTATGTGCGTGCGTGCGTATATCCGTATCTCTGAGAAAGAAAGGAACATGATGAAAGAGTCTGATTAAGAAAAATTAAACACCTTTCCACTGTAGGCACAAGACAGGAAATTTGGTGGGAAGGAGACAGTCAATTGCATGGATCCCAGTTCTCAAATGGTACTTATTTTATTGTCCCCGAAAGGAAAAAGGTAAAATTGGCTTTGGCAGAATTTGAACTCAGAACGTAAAGCCGAAAGTAATGCTGCTAAGCATTTTGTCCGGGGTGAAATAAGAACATATTTGTAGAAAGCCTGACAAAATCGAAATGTTTTAGTAATCTACCGGTTTCACATTTTTAATAATGTTCTCAACTTTGTAATTAAAAACGAATTTTCGAGATTTCATAAGTAACTACCGATGGAGAGGTAATAATTTATTGTTATTAACAGTAATATGGGAGTCAATAAGTGGAATATTCATATTCTTCAATTAATAATAGTAATAAATATTAATGTTAATTAATTGATTAATTACATATGCACATTTAAGCACTGTTGATATTTTTATTGAATGGATCCCCTTGTTTATCCGCTACTGTTCAGATATTCTGTCACTACATTGCTATAAAGGGAAAATTTGTATTTGAATATTTAACGACGCAATCGAACTTGCTATCTATACAGTACAATTCGTTTTTTTAATGTCATTCTTCTTTGTCCTATATAATACTTTTCATATCCTGAACAAGTTCTTGCATAAATTAGGTTTCCAAATACACGGATAAAAATATTCTTTGTTTAGAAACACTCTTTGATTAAAATGAAATTTTGAAGCTTAGGGCAAGGTAAGAGAATTTCTAGTTAGGTCACCCACACTTTCTTACTGTTGGTTCTATTGTCATGGAATATGATGAGACATTTGTTAATATTCTCTTCAACAATTAATTTTCTTTTCAATTATTGTGTTTCTCTTTTAGTTCTTCTAAGTGTATGATTTTTGTAGAATCCAATTCATACTAGCAACCTTTTTCAGCATCGATACATTTTGAAGAGTATTGTTGGTTTTATTGTTTATATATGTGTATGTAAGTATGTATGTATGTGTGTATGGTATAGTATATGGTGGTTTAGCTCTGGTGTTAACTACAATTAAGTGGAAAAAAATAATTACTCAATACCATTAAGCAGAATGAAATATTAGTTATTCATGGTTGTGTTGCTACTCGGGTTTTTTTTCTTTCTAGTCTTCTAATGATGACCGGGAAGGAGAAACTCCAGGTAGCTACTCACGCTGTTTCAGCTTTTAATAAATATTTTACATATTATACGTCTGTGTGTCCAAACAACTAACTGTGATCCAAATAATTTAATCCTTCTCGAGGATAAAAAAGGGAATTTTCCTCAATAGTCTCGAAAATTTCAGTTTATTTTGATAATTACAGTAATGATTCATCTACAGTTCACCATATTTGGTTAGTGATAAACCAGCAGTGAGAGATATCCGAGAATAGCATATTAAATTATTTTTAACATATGAATATACGTTCATATACTTATAAACCATCTACTGGCTTCAAAATCATATTATAAAATATTTCTCTTACGATTCAATTTGCTAGAGAAATTAGAAAATTAATTCGCATACAGACTAACTGGACGCTAATATTTTCTACACAGGTCTTCAATTAAGTGATGGCATTAAGCAGTCCAATGTCATTTATACATTATATTATTACATGTAACATAAGTATCACAGTGAATTATCGCAATCAGGGTTAATCAGAGTTACAACAAGAACATACAAACTGAGGCTGCTCTATAGGTAACCTTTTAATTTCCTTATGACATGCTGACAATAATCTAAGCATCCAGATCGATTAATCATCTGGAGATTTGTTGAGGTTAGATATATCAGCTTACAAATTTGAATATTATTGTAAGTGTGCACGCATTTGGATAAAAGTCATAAAGAGAGAGAGAGTGGGGGAGGCTTTGGTAAATTGATGATATGGCTTTGTTTCCTATTGCGAAATTGTTTCACTTATGTTCATTAATACTTTTATTAAAACCATGACTGTAACAAATTTACGTTTCTCTTCTCTTATATATGAATATATGACCTCCACATTTACATATAAATATAACAAAATAAATATATCTACCAAATTCACTAAATCCATTTGCTTAAAGTGCTATCATAGTAAAACATTCGTCTGTTACATTCTACTTCATACAGTTAATATATTTGTTGTAGTTCATATTCTTAATTAATCATGCTTCAGTGAGCAAACACCTGTTTACAGGTGACACTTGTGTGTGTTGCTGAATCACTACCCACAACTTGACAACTATTCCATTATACTGAAGCTTGCTATAGGACATGGTATGTTGCCAGTATCTTAACAACCAATTAGTTTAGCTAAACAGAATTTTACCACCGGTTCGCTGGTTGACTAAAATATTTAGCCATAGGTTCTCTATAAACTATTGCGAATTCAGCAATAAAATAGAGCATCATTAAAATATCTCTTCATTCAAATACTAGGTTGTCAAATAAGATGTTCGGTGTTTCTACTTGGCACTCCATCGTCATATGACTGAAAAAGAGGTAAAATTTATTTCAAAACCAGCAACCAAAAGCTGTAGAGAAAGAATAAAGCAACAAAAACCAATTTAAAATTATGAATATTCGTTTCAAATTTTGGCCCAAGACATGAATTTCGGGGAAGGAAATACATCGTCCCCAGTGCTCAACTGGTCCTTATTTTATCGTCCCCGAAAGGATGAAAAGCAAAGTCGATTCCGGCGGCATTTGAACTCAGAACGTAAAGTCGAAAGACATGATGCTAAGCATTTTGTCCGGTATGTTAACAATTCTGCCAGATCGCTGACTCGTATTAAAGAATTTCAAATTTTAACAAAGGCTAACAATTTCGGGCGATTACATCAACTCCAGTACTCAGCCGGTATTTATTTTATCGACCCCGGAAGGATAAAAGACAAAGTCGACCTCAGCGGAATTTGAACTGAGAACGTAAAGGCGGACGAAATTACGTTAAGCATTTTGTCCGGTGTGTTAAGAATTCTACCAGATCGCTGCCTCATACTTTGATTTCAAATTTTGGCAAAGGCCAACAATTTCGGGCGAGGTGGGGTTAGTCTATTACATCGACTCCATTACTCAGCCGCTACTTATTTTATCGACCCCGAAAGGATGAAAGACAAAGTCTGAACTGAGAACGTAAAGGCGGACGAAATGCCGCTAAACATTTTGCCCGGCATGCTAACGTTTCTGCCAGCTCACTGCTTTCCATACTTTGATATTATGATATTGGTTTGAAATTTTGACAAAGCCACAAATTTCGATGGAGTGGGTAAGTCGATTACATTAACCCACACTCCTACTAATCAACTGGCACTTATTTTATCGACCATGAAAGGATGAAAGGTAAAGTCGATCTCGGCGACGGCATTTGAACTTCGAATGTAATGATAGACGAAATGCCGCTAAGCATTTTTCCCGGCACGGTAACGATTCTACCAGCTCGCCGCTATACTTAAATATACAACTGAAATAAGGCAAAACCTAAAATATATGGTTAACTGGTGATGGTCAGCTGCGGAAAAAGTCAGTCAATATAAAAGCTGGAAGATTGATGACATTTATTTATCGTAAAGATTGTAGTATGTAATGTTTCGTTGCACTGCCCCTCCGTGTGAAAGTGGGGATATTACGATATCAAAAGGTTGCTGCGGTGATGTGAGGGAATCACAAACAAGGAAGTGAGTTTAAGAATATTAAATATTAATCATGTAACTTTACCCTGTTCAAAGGACCAATGGTCTGCGGAGAAAGATGAAACGTAATACAATTATGTTCATAGTCATATAAACGCGCTGCGTGGAGGCGCAATGGCCCAGCGGTTAGGGCAGCGGACTAGCGGTCGTAGGATCGCGGTTTCGATTCCCAGACCGGGCGTTGTGGGTGTTTATTGAGCGAAAATAGCTAAAAGCTCCACGAGGCTCCGGCAGGGGATGGTGGCGAACCCTGCTGTACTCTTTCACCACAACTTTCTCTTACTTCCTGTTTCTGTTGTGCCTGTAATTCAAAGGGTCAGACTTCTCACACTGTGTCACGCTGAATATCCCAGAGAACTACGTTAAGGGTACACGTGTCTGTGGAGTGCTCAGCCACTTGCACGTTAATTTCACGAGCAGGCTGTTCCGTTGATCGGATCAACTGGAACCCTCGACGTCGTAAGCGACGGAGTGCCAACAACAAACGCACAGCATCATAATTTCTTTTAAGATATCTGAGACTGTGATTATGTTTATAATAATAGGAAGAAATTCATTCCAATACTGACAACATATGCGACATTATTTTTACCTTTTTGTTTTTTCATGTCATTTCGATCATATATTTTTTTTCTCTCTTTTAATATTGATTCAAATATTTTTGAGTTACATGAATGAATGGCGGGAAGGTAAAGCAACACGTCAAACAGAACTCTACTTGTTTTAACCTTTTATTAATAATCCAATTAGCGGAATGTTTACGTTATATTTTCAAAAATATGGGTATTTATATACAGTTTGATTTTTTTTGTTGTTTGTTTGTTTTAATTTAGTTATATAAGTCTATAAAACTGTATGCCGTTTGAAGCAGTAGAAATAAATTCGTAAACTTTTCAGTGAGAAATAATACATTTTTATCATATGATTTCATATTAATTTTGTTATATCACGGGTGGGTCATTATGCCAATAATAAACACACACACCTGTTTTACTTCACTTCTTTATTATTCGTCAATTAGTAAACAATTTAACCAATTAACTAATCGATTGTTTCATTACTTGATTAATCAATAAGTTATTCTTGTCTGTCTTCTTCTTCCCATTCGCGACCTCGTCAAAACTTACCTGGAGTAGAGATGTCATATCATTGAAGCTAATGGCAACGAAAGAACTTTGGCAAACTTAACTCATTGGTTGATTAACTTTCTGATTAATCAAACGTTTGATTCGTTAATTAGTCAAACAGTTAACCAATTGGCTAATAAAAATTTAAAAAATTAATATAGAACCAGTGCGAATGTGTATTATTGACATAATGAACCTCCCGAGATACAACAAAATCTGGTTCGACACACGAGTTCACATCAATAATCTTGCAAATCAAATCCAAAAGCGAAAGATTAACGTTAATCTATTGCATTGAATAAAAGCTATAATCTATTACAGTTTAGAACAACTTAATTTGTAATTGATTAAAATTAGATATCTTCAAACGTATCACATTGTTTTTTGGTGGTCTTCTTTTTTTTTCTTTTTTTTCGAATTTTTTCACAGTATTTCGCTTTTTAGAAAGATAATATTGAAAGAGTAAACAGAAGTGCTTAAATACACTATAGTAGTTAGTTCCGAACTTCTAACATTACGAGCTGAAATTCCGCTGCGGTCAAAGTTACGTTTCATCTCTCAAGAGTAAATAAGAAAAGTATATAATTGAATAGAGATCGAACTAAACACCGATAGATTGGTTTAGCACGGATGATAAGAGAAACACGTACAACCTATACATTTAAAATCTTTTATAATTTACAGTCATAATTTGTGTAATATAGATAGATAGATAGATAGATAGATGGATAGATAGATAGAATGATAGATAAGCGTGTGTGTGTGTGTGTGTGTGTTGTTATGTAATAATACAGAATATATTGGCATACATATATCATAAGTTGTTCATTGACAGGAATTTGACTTTACAATTCTAAAACAACAACGGTTTCGTTTATTCTTTTAAAATATCCGATTCTTTTTCTCGCAGTGTTGATCTTGTAATATTTTACTTTATTTACCAATTCATTGTCAAATCGTTTATGAGCACGTTCATGCCATCAGCATCACCAAGTCAAAGCTTATATTTCATTTTAGATATGTTCAGCTTTATTGTACAGTATTGTTCACATCTGCCATTGTTCCTCACATCCAATATATCCAACTATCAATGGACAAACTGCCGCTGGTTTTGTTCAGTTTATGTATTATTGTTTAATGTATAATTGATTTTTCTATTTAATATAAACACTAAGCTATACGTTTTGCGGAAGGGCTAAAGTCGATTAAATCAATCCAGTGCTTATTTTATCAACCCCAGACGGATGAGAGGCAAAATCGGCATTCGGCAGGAATTGAACTCAAGACGTTTTGTTCTTAAGTATTTTGTCCAGTGCTTTATTGATTCTGTCATCTACAGATATAGACATCTCGCCTCCCTCAAACGCTTTGATCCAACTGTCACAATCCACGATATGAGAATGGGGTCAAAGGGTGGTACTCATTCTCAGCTGAGTAAACTGTAACGTGAACTGAAGTGACTTGCTCAAGGACACAAAATGCTCCTAGTTCCGGAATTGAACCCACTATATTATGATCGTGAGCTGAAGTCTCTAACCACTTGGACACAGCATTTACCTAATACTAATATAAAGCTGTGGGTTTTATGGAAGGACTAAAGTCAATTAAGACCATTTAACGCTTAATTTATCAACCGCAAACTGGTGAATGGCAAAGTCGACTTCACTAGGAATTGAACTCAAGGCATCAGATATTTTGTTCTGAGGCATTTTGTCCAGTGCTCTATCGGTTCTGCCATCCACTGCGTCTATGTGTTTGATTATTTGCGTCAGTGTGCGTTTAAGTGTCTATCTCAAAAGCGTCTCAAGTTCGGAAAGTCCTAAAGGTTTTGCCAATTACTGGTACTCCGTTGGTTACTACGACGAGGGTTCCAATTGACCCGATCAACAGAACAGCCTGCTCGTGAAATTAACGTGCAAGTGGCTGAGCACTCCACAGACACGTGTACCCTTAACGTAGTTCTCGAGGATATTCAGCGTGACACTGTGACAAGGCTGACCCTTTGAATTACAAGCATAACAGAAACAGGAAGTAAGAGTGAGAGAAAGTTGTGGTGAAAGAGTACAGCAGGGTTCGCCACCATCCCCTACCGGAGCCTCGTGGAGCTTTAGGTGTTTTCGCTCAATAAACACTCACAACGCCCAGTCTGGGAATCGAAACAGCGATCCTATGACCGCGAGTCCGCTGCCCTAACCGCTGGGCCATTGCACCTCTACAGACTTAACCATAAACATGCAATTAACCGCACTCCCTAAAATTTCTGGCTTTATACCAAAGTCTGAAACCGCTATAATAAATTGTGATAACATCAGGTCTGTAAAGGTGGTACTGATGGTAACGCACTGAGCAGTAATTAATTTCGTTGATTACTGACGGAGTTTAAATCCTTCCAGTCAGCTTCGACATTGCATTTTATCCCACCGTTGGCCCGCAAGAAATATTTACTATATTCACTATATTCACTTCAATAGAATACAGCTACACCAACACATCATCTGTGTGAGAAGTTGAAATTTATACAAGGTCATTTCATTTGATTTACTGGGAAATAAATTTCTTCCGTAGTGTCTTGTATGCCTAAATTCTTATATATATCTCTATGTGTGTCCCTGTGCTTCTAGTTTTCTCCAACCTTCTCTAACTCATAAAACTTTCTCTCTCGTATATACTCCTCTTCCTTTCAAAATAAATTTGCGTGATCTATGTTTATGATACCAAATAGTTCGTCTCCTTAGTTAAGTACGAATTCCATCGACCACCCCAAATTTTTCATTCATTTGAAAGTGCATGAGCGAAACATTTGGCCATCTATAACGAATCATTTTAATTATTATAATATATATGTCTGGATTTTGTGTGTAAAAGTGAGCGAAAGAGAGAGAGAGAGAGAGAGGGGGGGATTTATAAAAGCTTTAAAATGACTGGATATTACTGAAGGAAGCTATTATAATATTATAATAGCCCCTGAGTCGACCGATGCCTTGTGGATGAATATGGTAAACGGAAACTGTATGTGTGCGTGTTTGTGTCTGTGTATGTGTGAGAGTAAGTACATATGCATATACTTCTTTGTATTTGTCTCCCCTACACCACTTCACAAACTGGTATTGGTTTGTTTACGCCCGCGTAACTTAGTGGTTCGGCAAAAGAGAATGATAGAAACAGATAAGTGTTGGGGGTCGACTTTGTTCAAGTAAAATTCTTCAAGACGATATCTCAGCATAACTGAAACAAGTAAACGATGAAAGATAAAAGATAACCATATAAGCATGATACGTTTAGTAAAACAAAAAAAGACATGACAATAATATGTTTGTTTTTCTATTATTTTTCAGGAGCTGTCACTGAGGCTGGCTGTCTGAGTTCTTTATGTTGTAAGTATGGCTTAAATATATATTTTTTTATTCATGGATAAGTGAGCGGAGAAAGAGCAGTAACAGAATAAGTTCGATGTTTCATATCAACTGCTGTACTTCGGTGTCTGGCTGTAGTGTGGCGAATTGATAGAGGCCTTAGAGCATGAGACAAAATATTCCCAGACCCGGCGGTGTGTTGTGCTCTTGAGCAAAGCACTTTATTTCACATTTCTCCAGTTCACTGAGACGGACCGGCGTCCCATATAAGTTGTCACGGTCAATTAAACCGCATTGAAACCGGGTAGCCAGCTCTATGAGACCTTCCACTCAAGATAGTACTCTCAT
Organism: Octopus bimaculoides; assembly: GCF_001194135.2. Taxonomy (NCBI): domain Eukaryota; kingdom Metazoa; phylum Mollusca; class Cephalopoda; order Octopoda; family Octopodidae; genus Octopus; species Octopus bimaculoides. The sequence goes on along the minus strand of NC_068984.1, from coordinate 137,740,589 downwards.
TTGTTACGGCTGAGTTCAAATCTCACTGCAGTCAATTTTACCTTTTATCAATTCGGGGTTGATAAAATAAAATATCAATCTATGACGGTGGTTTGACGGGATTGTTAAAACTTCAGAAGAGATGATGATTTGTAATATTTCTGAGATTTGGGGTAGTGGACTTCCTCCACCAGTTAGTCTGACACTGCCATCTGAAGTCTCCGATTTAAGGATAATTTTCTCCCTTCCACCGATCAGTTTCGAAAACTTCGATAGAAATTAAGGTTTCTGCTCGCTTTCCTTTCCTCCTTGACTTTACAGTAAACAAAAATTGGATGAACCTGGGTGTAATGAAAGAATTCCAGACGTTAGTATGATAATTGTCAGAAGGAATGACTTGCAATAAGTCTTTGGTGATGGAGGTCTTAAAAGGGAAGAAACTATTAGTGTGACCAAAGGAATATAGATGTGTGAATCTGTTTGTGTGCAACCAGCTAATTCAGATTAGCAGAGACCAATGTAGAAGTGGCAGTGAGATGAGATGATATATCTGCGTGGTAGAAGTCAATGCCTGTTTGTCAGTAAATGTTCCTTTCTCCTGCGCTCTTTCTTTCTCTTAGTCTCTCTGCCTGCCTCTCTCCCTCTCCCTCCCCCCC
>NC_068984.1:137736328-137739846 GCF_001194135.2 Octopus bimaculoides | reverse complement strand
TATATATATATATATATATATATATATATATATATTTCTCGGTCTTTCTCGCTTTCTTTTGGTGTTAATCAAATTTGATAAAACACATCGAAAATCTGCAAATTCTCAGAGATTAGCTTGAATTTGTCCAGTTTCTCTTTAGTACTTGATAGACTTTTGGTACACCATTTACTAATACATACTAAAGAGAATTGTTTTTCTTTTTTCATATCAGTTCTTGTTTTCAACTTTAACTCTATCATACATGCCAAATATGGTTAGATTTTAGTTTGCAAACTATTTTAACTTGCTTCACTGTGTTTCCAAGCAATGTATTCTTAAACATATTCTCAGTTTAATGCATTAAGGAATGTGGTGGCAATTTTCAATAATAGTTCTCGACATCAAGTGCCAAATCTATGAAAATATTTTCCCATCGTCAGCTTTAGTCTACAAAGCTCCAAACTTAAGTTCAAACCTAATAAAATTTAAGAACCACAAAATTTCAGTTCTTTGTTCACTTTAATATGTAGATATTCTTCAGGATTGCCAAGTATTTCGAAAACCACTCACTGAAATAAATTACGTGCTTTGTCAAATAAATTCGTTCGTTTTCGTTAAGTTTTGTTAGTATTTTTTTTTTCTTTTTTTAAGCCTAGTACTTATTCTAAAGTTTTTTGAGTTTTTTTTTTTTTTGTCGAACTGCTAGATTACAGGAACGTAGACAAATCAAAACCGGTTGTCACACGGTGGTGGACAATAGACACAAACACACACATAAATTATTAAGGTGGGTATTCGCAATTTATGCTTTAATTACGACTATACTTATATTATATATATATATCCCCCCCCCCAAAAAAAAAAAACGGAACAAGAACGTAACGGACGACAATTAAAACATACGGACAGATACACGATACAAAAACGGACAGGAAAAACCAGGAATGATTATTCGTAGCCCTCTGTTCATCAGTCAAGCTTCCAATTATCATTACAGTGTCGGTCTATTACACTTGAGACTGTTCAAAATTGGAGGCCTCAAAAATCTAAGCTAAGAGCATTAAATTTGGGAAGAAAGCAAGCGATTGTGTACTACAACACAGACAAATAAAAACGAGAAAACGGAGAAAATGTTACACGATTACAAATACAAACAAGAAGAGAATAACAACAGGTGTCTTTCGACTAATAAGGACAAGGTAAGCTGAGCTGAGCTGAGGTGTGGAGTGAAAGCCTTGAGGCAAAACATAGATGAAAGTCAGGAGACAGGAAAATAAAGCGTTGTACGGGCAGTGGTCAGACCGAGAAAGAAAGATTATACTTGGCCGAGCACCGGCCACGTGGAAGGAACAAAGAGAGTAGGGGCAGATGAATTGAAGAATTAGGGAAGGAACTAGAAGGAGAGAGAGTGAGAGAGAGAGACAGACAGACAGACAGAGAAACAGAGGGGGGAGGGAGAGAGAGAGAAAGGAAGGGACAGAGGGAAAGGTACAAGGGAGATAACGAAGGAAAGTAGAGAGATAAAAGTAGGAGAATGCCAAGAAATGTGAGAGAGGAGGAGCGAGAAAAAGAAAAGAGGAAAGAAAGAAGATTGTACATGGGGGATTAAAAGGAGAAAAATGTCGTACAGGATTTAGATAATGCTTATAAGGTGAGCAAAAGGTGTATGTACGCCGCTATTTGTATATATAAATAAAAAACCGGAATAAGAACTAACGGACGACAATAAAAACAGGATGGATCATTCGTGGTTCATCAGTCAAGCTTCCAATTATCATTACAGTTTCGGTCTGTTACACTTGAGGTTGTTTAAAATTAGCCGGCCCCATGTCGGCCCGAAGATGTAGTAGAGGAAACTTACGCAAGGTGCCACGCAGTGGGACTGAACCTGGAACTATGTGGTTAGGAATCAAGCTTTTAACTACATTTATTTTTTTGTTTTAAATAGTGGGAATAAAAACGAACAAATTTATCTGACAACCCAACAGAGCGATTACTTCGCGGACATTTTAAAAGGTATTGATTATTCAAGTAATAATTTATAGTGCCTGGAGAAAGCTAATATTATGGACCCGTGAACAATTGTGAGAATTGTGTATGAAAAGATGCTGTTTAACAATATGGAAATAGAGTGCAAGGGTTTTTGGGAACAACTGCTAATTAGAATAAATCATAGATTTACGAGAATGTTAATGTGAGGATTCCGATACAAATTTATAACGACATCTCGTAAAGACTATTCTTAAGTTAACACGCATGAACGGAAGGATCAGCAACGGTTGTTTAGTGGGAGGTTATTGGCTGAATTCGAAAAGATCAATTAAGAATTATCGATTTTGAAGTTAAAATATTTAAGAAATGTTTTACATGAAGAGGTTAGTCATTTCTCCACTTAATAAAAATACAGAAAAGTCTGGCGTTGAATTTGCATAGCGATTTCGTTGTCGAATTTCTTTAAAATTATAACCATTATATAATTATATGATGGCAATGGTGAAATCCATAAAATTATAACCCTCATTAATATTATTCATCAACTTCACCTTTAATGTGTTCACAAATTCCATCGTAATAATAATAATAACAATAATAGTAATAGTAATAATAATAATAATAATAATAATAATGATAATAATAATGATAATCCTTTACTTGTTTCAGTCATTTCACTGCGGCCATGCTGGGGCACCGCCTTTAGTCAAGCGAATCGACCCCAGGACTTATTCTTTGTAAGCCTAGTACTTATTCTATCGGTTCTCTTTTTGCCGAACCGCTAAGTTACGGGGACGTAACACACACCAGCATCGGTTGTCAAGCGAAGTTGGGGGGGGGGCAAACACAGACACACATACATATACACACACACACACACACATATATATATATATACATATATACGACGGGCTTCTTTCAGTTTCCGTCTACCAAATCCACTCACAAGGCTTTGGTCGGCCCGAGGCTATTGTAGAAGACACTTGCCCCAAGGTGTCTTCTAATAGTAATAATAATAATAATAATAATAATAATGATAATAATAATAAACTTCAGTAGTATCATCAACATAGTCAATACCGTTAGCATCATCACTATAGCAACAGCAACAATTACCGTTGACACTATCAGCAACATCAGTGTCGTCATCGTCGTCGCCTATTTAGTTACAACTAGTATTATAATGGCTCTTTGCATATATTCATCAACAGTAATGATAACATCATATGTAAATATAAAGATTAGAAAGAGCAATGACCACAGCATGGATAATTACTTCGATATCAACTTCATAATCACAGATAATTTATAAATAAAACATTCCGAGGTTTTTAATTTTCAACTTCTTCGTATTAATATTAACAGTCATATAATTAAATAACAGCATAAGGTGGGAAGCTGCGCTGAATTTGCATAGCTATTTCGTCTATCTTTACTTTTTCAGCTCAAGTTCTGTCGAGATCGACTTTGCCTTTCATCCTTTCGAGATCGATAAAATAAGCAGCAGTCAAATACTGAAGTCGATGTAATCATTTCCCTCCCAC
>NC_068984.1:137734419-137735971 GCF_001194135.2 Octopus bimaculoides | reverse complement strand
TTTATGTGATATCTGCTTCAAAGTTTGGCAAAAGGCCGGCAATTTTATCGAATTCGAAAGAATGCAAGGCAAAGCCGACTTCAGTGAAATTTGAACTCAGAATATTAGGGGCCGGAAGAAATGCCATTGAGAAATTTTGTCTGACGTGCTAACGTTTCTTATTTCTTTACTGCCCACAGGGGGCTAAACACAGAGGGGACAAACAAGGACAGACAAACGGATTAAGTCGATTATAACGACCCCAGTGCGTAACTGGTACTTATTTAATCGACCCCGAAAGGATGAAAGGCAAAGTCGACCTCGGTGGAATTTGAACTCAGAACGTAGCGGCAGACAAAACACAGCTAAGCATTTCGCCTGACGTGCTAACGATTCTGCCGGCTCGCTGCCTTTTGTCGTATAATCGAAACAAATATCAAACCGAATGTTACACAAAAAGTTATCGAAAATAGACAGTGGAAACTTTTCCCAGCATCTGTAAAATTTATAGAATAAGAATCGGAGTGGAAGCCATCGGTACACACTACAGATGAACGGTCTGACGAAACTCCTTATCCAAGTGATAAAAGACTGATGGATTCCGCACAAGCAACTTAGCTGGCATCTTTTCATAAGAGACACAGTAAAAGGTTTTGCTTGTGACCTATTTTCTTGAAGTTCTCAAGGGCTTTAGAGCCATTGTACGTCCGATTTCTTCTCTTTCCCAGCATATGTAGAATTTATAGAATAAGAATCGGAGTGGAAGCCATCGGTACAGACTACAGATGAACGGTCTGACGAAACTTCTTATCCAAGTGATAAAAGACTGATGGATTCCGCACAAGCAACTTAGCTGGTATCTTTTTATAAGAGACATAGTAAACGGGTTTTGCTTGTGAGCTACGTTTCTTGAAGTTCTCAAAGGCTTTAGAGCCATTGTACGTCTGATTCCTTCTCTTCACACGACAGCGATATATAAGGACATCCAGACTCACGAAATTCACTCTACAATTTTCTTACCAACGTAAATAACCACTAATTTTTCTGCGGCTCTGTTGTTAATTTTAATTTCATTACCTTTTTTTTTATGTGCTGGACTACTATAGAAACAGAAAGAAAATCAGCGTTTGTTGAAGCTTGGATCTAACTTTGGAGTGAATTATTTAACTTTTTCAATGCGTACTTAAGTTCCGTGGTCCTCATCCACACAAAAAATGGAAGTGCTATTTTCTACTCCTCTACTCCCTTTTCATATTCACCACTAAAAGTATTTGATGTTTGCTCTGTAAAGTGATATTTGATTAAATGTAGAAGCGTATGGCTTAGTGGTTAGGGTGTTGGACTCATGATCGTAAGATTGTGGTTTCAATTCTTGGACTAGGTGATACGTTGTGTTCTTGAGCAAACCACTTCATTTCACGTTGCTCCAGTCCACTCAGCTGGCAAAAATTAGTGATCCTCTGACGGACCGGCGTTCCATCGAGGTGAGGAATTTATACGCCATGATAAAAGGGGAAACCGGCTCTTATGTGTCGACATGACTCGAGAACGTACCTTTACCCTTTTATATATA
>NC_068984.1:137730514-137734294 GCF_001194135.2 Octopus bimaculoides | reverse complement strand
TATATATATATATATATATATATATATATATATTAAATACGTGAAAGATCTAAGAAAACTTGAAAAGTTGTCTTTTGTAAAAAGTACCACTGAGGTTGTCTCCGCTTTTCGCAGCATACAAAAAAATATCTTAAGCCATGGGGTAAAACTACTTTACGCGGTTATCGGTCAGAGAACATGGAGCGAATATAACCCCTTTCCGCGTCCAAAGATTTAAGGCCCTAAAAACAAGCATTTTTTTTTTTCTGTGAGAATATGGCATGTGAAAATGTTTTCATGTGCTATGTTGAAACTATCATATCTTACAAATACTGAAATCAGGAATTCAAAATTGGACTTGGCATAAGCAACTTCAACTTATATTTATTGTTAATCCACCTCCATTAGACGGTGCAAGGTTGGGAATATAGTAGTAGTAGTAGTAGTAGTAGTAGTAGTAGTTGTTGTTGTTGTTGTTGTTGTTGTTATTGTTGTTTAACTCCAAGTCAATTTAGATTGAGAAAAAGGCAGTGTCTATCCCAATGTTTTTTGTTTTGTTTTTTAATTTATATCACCTAATGTATTCTTTATTCAAATCAGAAAAGTTGTGATTTACGAATGATTTTTGCTACTCTTTATTTAAATCAGAAAAGTTGTGATTTACGAATAATTGCGTTGTGATTTACGAATGATTGTTGACGCTCTTTATTTAAATCAAAGAGGTTGTGATTTACGAATAATTGTGTTGTGATTTACGAATGATTTTTGCTGCTCTTTATTTAAATCAGAAAAGTTGTGATTTACGAATAATTGCGTTGTGATTTACGAATGATTGTTGACGCTCTTTATTTAAATCAGAAAAGTTGTGATTTACGAAAGATTGTGTTGTGACTTACGAATGATTGTTGCCGTTCTTTATTTAAATAAGAAAAGTTGTGATTTACGAATGATTGCATTGTGATTTACGAATGATTGTTACCGCTCTTTATTTAAATCAAAAAAGTTCTGATTTACGAATGATTGTGTTGTGATTTACAAATGACTGTTGCCGCTCTTTCTAGTCGGGTGAGCGGCTGCCTAGAGGCTCCCCTGCTGTTTCGTTGTGACAATAGTTCTTTTGTGTAATCCAACGTACCATCGACAAATGCCGTACACATAGTATTTCTTTACGACCTTCTTGAAAAACGTATATATATAGCAAGCAGTGCTTTTAACATTCGAGAAGAGCAAAAGACATGGACAGCAAGCACTTGTCTAAAGTGAATCGTATTACCCACTCCTTACTAGATTCAGTAGGCTTTGTGTTTCCATTTTCTTTTTGCACTTTCATCAATGACTAAACGAACAAATACAAATATAACAATGGCTTCTATTTATCCTAAATATTAATGCTGGGTTCGGTTTCTTTTGCTGTTTGTTCACTGTTTCAAATTACTTTCCATCACGGAAATACTAACAACGCTACTGGGAAAATGGCGTTTGCTTAACTCGGACGTTGATTCCAGTTCAGTGTTATTTGCTGTTCTCAAATAGTAAGTCTTCAACTTGTTACGAAACAATTACACTCTCGATTTTTCTCGTTTCCAATTTCCTAAACTCATGTTGTGTTTGAAAATATTATGTGTGGTATTTTAATTGTTATTATAATAATAGTTAAACATAAAATTGTAGATGAAGGAAAAAAAAAAACAACTTGGTTGAAATTGGATGTTTAGAAACGCCGAAAAAAATGCACACACGCACACACGCACACACGCACACACATTTGTGTGTGTCCGCATGTTTGTATGTGTGTGTGTGTGTACTTTGAAAAACCTCTCTAGATCCAAAAACAGCCGTTTATTTCCAGAGAGAAATGCCGTGAGTGAAAATGAGAACGAAAGGAAAAGAGAGAGGACTCTTGCACAAAATACATATCGGCATTTCCTCCGTCTCAATATTCGGAGTTCAAATTCTGCCAGAGTCGACTTTGCTTTTCATCCCTTCCGAGGTCGATAAAATAAGTACCAGTTACGTACTAGGGTAAATGTAATCGACATAGCACTTTCCTCAGAATTGCTAGCCTTGTGCCAAAATTTGAAGTCATCATCATCATCATCATCATCATCATCATCATCATTATTATTATTATTATTATTATTATTATTATTATTATTATTATTATCATTATTATTATTATTAAGGCGATGAGCTGGTAGAATCGTTAGCGTGCTGGATGAGATGCTTAGCAATATTTCCGCCGGTCGCTACGTTCTGAGTTCAAATTCCGCCGAGATTGACTTTGCCTTTCATCCTTTCGGAATCGATGAAATAAGTACCAGTTGAACACTGGGGTCGATGTAATCGACTCATCCCCTTCCCCCAAATCACTGCTCTTGTGGAAAAATTTGAAACCATTACTATTGTTGTTGTTGTTGTTGCTGTTATTATTATTATTATTATTATTATTATTACAATTATTTCTTCCTAGTGCCTTTAAATTAATAATTCTTCAACCTTACCTTTGCTCTCTTTATCCTTTTGTTTTTATATATTTACATATATCTTTTGTGTCTATATTTTCGTTCTTTTTTTTTCTATTTACAGAGATTGACCAATTTTTTGAATAATTTTCGTGCCACCATGTTGAAATCAATACTTATAATGTCAGTACTACTTTCTCTAATGATTCCAAATATGGTTCTATGCAGAAATCGGCCTGACACTTTAAACTCAGTATTCCTTTCCAATGATTACGAAACTGGAGATAAAAAATTATCTGCCTACGACGACGGCACATTTCGCAGTGACTTTGATGACAGTGGGGGTGTTACTGGCGAAGGTTCTAAAACTAAACAACTTCTATATAAAATTCAAAATGATATAAACAGCAATGACGTCGAAGAGGACTTGGGTAAGAACAACGACGAATATTACTATAATAATGACAATGGTAATATTGCTACGAAGACTGATGGCGAGAAGAAATTGAAGTTGTTAACATTGTATCCAGCTTTGCAGAAAAGACAAGACACATCCACGAACAAAGATCTTTACAGCATCACAAAAGACGACTTTGAAAATGAACCCTTTTTTGACCCAGTGTGTAGGTGCTGGATCACTAATAACGATAGACATATGATGAACAGGCGTCAAGGTTACTCGATCAACGCACCACTCACGGCAATCGCAAGAATTCTGGAAGAGTCACGAAAACGAATGGAGAAAAATAAAATCAGGGAAAAACTTTTGGACATCGGCCGGAAATAAGAAAATAAAAGCCAAAGAGCTTAATGAAGAAACTGTGGGAAAATGGTGAGATTTAGTAAGAAGTAAATTTAAATTGGCGATCATAAAATATAACATGTATCCATGCAAATAAGTTCAGACAATGGAGTTTGTAAATATGACCCACGATTTCGGATAGAATATTCAGATTGACTGCAATATCTCTAACATTCCTACTTATAAAATACATCCCCAACACACGCACACATACAAATACACACGCAGGTACACGTACTTACATACACACACACGAGTAAAATATGCATATATGTACATGCATTTAAGCATACACTTGTAAATTCGAGTGTAATTATAGGTACGTAATGTGCGCATATATGCATGTATAATTTGTCTAAATACATATACGTATATATTTAAATACAGCCACGCATACACGCACGTATATGCACACACGCATAAATATATATGCATATATATATATATATTATACTTTTACATGCATGTGTATATACATGTGTATGTATGTATATATACATATATATATATGTACATATATATATATGTATATATATA